>NC_052031.1:1627641-1782333 GCF_015832195.1 Motacilla alba alba | reverse complement strand
TAACACAGACATCCATAATGCGGGAGGATAATGGCACCATGCACAGACATTGCTTTTATTTCATGGTTTTTTCAGGATTTTGAGCTGGAATATTCTGTTGTTCAGTTTAGAGGTGGGGGAGCCCACCTGTGGGAATCAAGTGGCCACGCCCAGAAGGAAGCTTGGCTTTTTAAAGGGTTTTGTGGCATCTTAGCTTTTTAAATGGTGATTTTATTTGTATAAGGACATCTTCCCAGCGTGTCCCACATGGAAAAGCCACATTTTTAATAAGGACATCTTCCCAGCGTGTCCCACATGGAGAAGCCAAATTTTTCTATAAGGACATCTTCCCAGGATGTCCCAAATGGAAAAGCCATATTTTTGTATAAGAACATCTTCCCAGTGTGTCTCACATGGAAAAGCCAAATTTTTCTATAAGGATATCCTCCCAGCATATCCCACATGGAAAAGCCAAATTTTTTATAAGGTTATCTTCCCAGCATGTCCCACATGAAAAAGCCACTTTTTTTTTGACAAACAAACAGGAATTGTATCTGGGATGTGGATTTCCTCTCATTTTATCTGTCCTTCTCCAGCAATTTAGTGTTTGTCTCACCAACTGTTTGTCTTTTATCTTTTTTTTTTTTTCCTAAAACTACCTTGTGGACATTTTCTCCTCCTCATTTCTCAAGTTGGGACAGTCCATGGTCACTCCCACTCTGCTGGTGCTCGGGTCTGAAATGCTGGAGTGGCAAAGGCAACACCAACAAATCTAAACCATCTTCGTGATTTAATTACAATTTATCTTCCCCTTCCTGTGTCCCAGGTTTATCCAGGAGATCGAGTTGGCCATGGAGCTGGGCCCAGCCAAGCAGTGCCCTCTGAGGGAGTTCCTCACCATGTACATCAAGAACATCTTCCTCAACCAGGTCCTGGCCGAGATCAACAAGGAGATTGAAGGTGTCACCAAGGCCTCGGATCCCCTGAAGATCCTGGCCAACGCTGACACCATGAAGATCCTGGGAGTGCAGAGGCCTCTGCTGCAGGTAGGAGCTGAGGGAGCCCTCAGGACATCCCTGTTGTCCGTGTCCAGCCATGACCTGGTTGTGGATCCAACAGGGAAAAATGTGGAGCTGCTGGAGCAGGTGCACGGAGCTGCTCTGGAGCCAGGCTGGGAGAGCTGGGAATGTTCCCCTGGAGAGGAGAAGGATCCAGGGAGAGCTTCCAGCACATTGCAGGGCCTGCAGGGGCTCCAGGGTCGCTGCAGAGGGACTGGGGACAAGGCCTGCAGGGACAGCACCCAGGGAATGGCTGCCAGTGCCAGAGGGCAGCCATGGATGGGATCTTGGCCATGAGGAATTCCTGGCTGGGCTGGAATTGCCAGAGCAGCTGGGGCTGCCCCTGCATCCCTGCAGTGCCCCAGGAAGGATTGGAGCACCCTGGGATAGGGGAGGTGTCCCTGGAATGAGCTTTGAGGCCCCTTCCCACCAAACTGCTCTGGGATTCTGGGATTTGGGACACTCAGAATCCATCCCGAGGGATTTTGATGGAAAATGGGGGTGGGAAAGAGAGGAGAAGGGAAGGGAGACCCTTCATGGCTTCCTGAGATTCCAAGTGAAGGCCCTGGGTCCAGGAATGTCTTGGAGAGGAGATGGATCCAATGTCAGGCTGGGAGAGCTGGGAATGTTCCCCTGGAGAAGGGAAGGCTCCAGGCAGAGCTTCCAGCACATTCCAGGGCCTGCAGGGGCTCCAGGAGAGCTGCAGAGGGACTGGGGACAAGGCCTGCAGGGACAGCACCCAGGGAATGGCTGCCAGTGCCAGAGGGCAGCCATGGATGGGATCTTGGCAAGGAATATTTTCATGTGTGTCTCCCTGAGAAGTTCTGGGGACACCTGCCAGTCACAGAGCGGTGCCATCAGGGTAAACACTCATTCCAAGCTCCCAGGAGGAGCAGGGCTGGGATCCAGTCCTCCCAAGGACGTTGGTGATGGATGTGGAGCCCCACGGCTCCCTCCATCAGAAACAGCTGTGGGGGATTTGGGTTGGGGGCAGAGTGTTTGTAGAAGTCTCCTTTGAAGCACCTCTTTTGAACCCCAGTGTGAAGCGGTGATGAAGGCAGCAAGTTGTCACCCCAACTCCACGGGGAAGAGGACAGTGTGGAATCCCACCCCAAAATTCCATATTTCATGGGTTGACTGGGACTGCACGGAATGAACTGACTCTGGCTGTTGGTCATGTCAACCTCTTTTAATCCTTTGAAGTTACTCCCTCTTTCCTGGGAAATCCTCTTGTTAGGGATGGATAATACCAGCAGAGTCCTTAGGAAGCAGCACCTTTATCCCAAGGTTTAGGTGGCCATTTTCTATCCAGTTTAGATCTATAAAACACAGGGATATTGTAATGCCATGCAATAATAGGAATAACTGTATTATTGTTACCATTTCCAGAATTTTTAAAGGATGAATGGTCACTAACTCTGTGCCTGTCTGGGTGCAGCAGGGCTGGGACTGTCCTTTCAGAGACAAAACAAAATTAAATTCCAGAACAGCATTTCCAGAAGTCCCTGGAGGGGGGAACAGCTTCTTTAGAAAGGGGTCACAATTCTCTTTGCAGGCTGAAATGATGTTTTGGAGCTGCGCAGAATCCCTGGATTGTTTCTTTCCCAAGCTTTACCAGCCTTAATATGGATAAAGTATTTTTGGTGGCTTCATTTCAAGTGAAAATTTGTTCTATAATATCAATATATTTCCTTAAAGCTCATTTGGGGTTGAAGACTCAGAGTGGCTCAGAATTTTCTCGTCCCGTTCCTACAATTTGTTTCTCTTGATGGATGGAAATTATTTTGAACTGGAATTATTCTTGGTCAAACTGTCTGTGGTCAGGAGGTCTCCTTGTTCCCGACATCAGAGAAGGGTAATTCTCTGAATAGAGAAGAAAAATTGCTGTCTCTTTGAACCAACTCATCCAAATAGCTCCCTAAAATAATCCTATTGATTTTCCATTAAAGGGGTTTTAAAAAAAAAAAGCTATTTCTGCGTGACAGTGCTGGAGCCTGGAGTCTTTGCCCCCGTCACCTCGTGGATATGATGGAAATGTGGTGAATGAAGCTCTCCCCCAGTTTTTGGTTTGGTTTTTTTTTGCTGTTTGTGGGTTCCTGTTTAACCACCCCACTCTTTGCTATCCCAAAGATCTCTCTGAAGCCTCTCTGGCTGGGATGGGAACAGGACTGGGGAATTTATCAGCCCCCACCGATAAAGCTGCCTTGGGATCACTATCAGCACATGTTTGAGCTGAATTAGATGAGAGATAAAAGGTTTTCAAGCATTGTGTCCTCATAGATGAATCACCCACTCCTGTAAAGATTTATCCTTTAAAAAAAAAAAACATTGTCCTCTCTAAAATATTCCATTTTACCGCCTTGTTTTCCATTCTTCCCTCCTCAAATGTTAAACACTTGAAACCCTTTTCCTTTGCAGAGCGACTGAATCACCGTGAAACTCATTTGTCTCAAAATTATTCAGCATTAAATTTCAGGCTGTAATTGTTTAAATCGATCCTAAATTAGGCTACAAGTGCCTCGACAGCTTCTTGCAGCCTGTTCTTGTAGGGCTCTCAACGAGGTGATAAATCTTCCCACCCAGGTGGTCACCGGCCTTAAAAACCTGTTGCTCCATCTCCAAAAAAATGCAAATTGCTTCTCTCTGGAGCAGCAGAGTGGGATTTTTCCTTTCCTTCAAAGCCTCTGCTGCTTCTTATCTCAGCATGGTGTGGATGATGCTCCTGATACTTTCTTGGCCAAACTCCAGCAGCTGAAAATCCCCCAAAAAAAAAAACAACAACAAAAAAACTCCTTTAAAAGTCAGGGTGTGCAGCTGTTTTGGAGGATAATGACTTGCTGGAGCTAATTACCACAGCACCCACTCCACGCACGGAGTCACTCACTTGTGGCTTTCCAAGGAGACATCCCTGAGAGCTTCTGGAATGTTTTCTTCCCATCAAATGAGTGCTTATTAAGGAGAAGGATGGTCCCAGCCAGCAGCTTTCGGTGGCTCACCACTGCTGATGGCTCCACGCTTTGATGGAGGCTGGATGTTATTATTTATTATTGTAAACAAATTAATTGTCTTTCCAGGCTGGCTCCCTGCCAGCAGCATCCATTAAGGAGCAGGCATGGCTGATCCATGGGGGTTTTTCCCATTCAAGGATAATTTTAAAGCAATTTTAATGGTTCTGAGCCTCGTATTTAAATTGTTTTTTTGCAGTGGCGTGGTGTTACGACCAAGATGTTTTCAGCTCTTGTTTATGTGTTTCATGTCAAGAGGGTAAAACCCACCGACTGCAGAATTTGTGCTAAATCTCCTTTCCTAGCTTAAAATGAGAGACAAAATTATCTCTTGGTGGGAGCCTGGCTCTCCCTGTTGCTTCCAATATTTCTTCAGATGATTTCTCCTCTTGGGGGGGAACATTGAGTGCAGTTCCTGCCTTTTGTGGAAGCTTTCAGAAGGCTCCCGTGTAAGTCAGCTGCAGTTCTCCACCGAGGAGTTCTGAGCTGCACAAAAGCAACTGCTTTAGGCAGAGTGTCAGAGTTTTAATTTATTTTAAAAACTCAACTTTCGCTCGCACGTTCAGCGCATCCCAGGGCAGGGGAGTTGCGCGTGGACATTTTCGAGCGGTGCCCCTGGCAGGCAGAATTATTTTAGGATTATTTTTGTCCTCCTCAGATCTGCAGAAGCAGAGTCACGCTTCACAAAGCATCCCAGAGATGTGAGTCACGTCTGGCCTGAAGGGAACAGCCCCGTGTTTGAGGGCTCTGGATCCCCTCAATCCCTCAAATCACTGGATGCCTCTTCCATGCCGTGCCTTGGAGTTGGTCAGGAACTGGATAACCCCCATTTGCTCAGTGATGAATCATTAAATTGGGGGATATTTTGAGTTGAAAGGCACCTTTAAAGGGTTGGGAGGGACATTTAAAGCCTTTCATCCCAGCCCTGCTGCCTTGAGCAGGGACATCTTCCACTATCCTTGCTCCAAGCCCCATCCAACCCGGCCTGGAGCATCTCCACTGAGAGTTGGGTGCAAAATGTTGCTCCTGGTCCTTTCTGAGGCCACCAACGTGTTTGTGGTCTTTGTAGGGCAGTTAGGACGAGGGAAGAGATGAGAATCTTGATTCCATGTTTCAGAAGGCTGATTTGTTATATTATGATATATATGATATTAAAAATGTTATATTAAAACTATACTAGAAATAGAGAAAAAAAGATTCATCAGAAGGCTGGATAAAAATAAAAATGATAAAAGTCTTGTGACTGACTAGAGAGTCTGACCCAGCTGCATCCTTGATTGGTTATTAAGTAAAACCACCTCCCATGGACCAATCAAGGAAGCCCCTGTTGCATTCCACAGCAGCAGATAGTTCTTGTTTACATTTCTTTCCTGAGGCTCCTCAGCTTCTCAGGAGAGGAAAATCCTGGCAAAAAGGATTTTCATAAAATCTGTCTGTAACACGTGTTCTGTTCACCTCAGCATGACTCTGCCATGTTCTCCCCTGGCAGGGTGGGCAGGCCCTGGCACGGGGTGCCCAGAGAAGCTGGGGTTGCCCCTGGATCCCTGGAAGTGTCCAAGGCCAGGCTGGACATGGATATGATGGAAATGTGGTGAATGAAGCCATCCCCCAGTTTTTTTTCCTGTTCAAGGGCTCCTGGTTTAATCATCCCACTCTTTGCTATCCCAAAGATCCCTCTGAGATCTTGGGGCTTGGAGCACCCTGGGGTAGTAGAAGGTGTCCCCACCCATGGCAGGGGGTGGGATGGGATGGGCTTTAAAGTCTCTTCCAACCCAAACCATCCTGGGAGTCCATGGAGGAACCTCACCCTCACTCAGCAAGTGCAGCTTATTTTCATCAAGTACTCCCTAGACCCATGAAACCACTAAAACTTCCTTGTAATTTACTTTATTTTCATTTTTTCCCCTCTTGCATTCAGTTTTTCCTCAGAAGTTGTGAGTAAACCCCACATATCTGCCCCTAGCCTCCATCCCAGGCCTTGATTGATTATTTTAATTACCCTGAGAGCCCTGTCAGGCTCCCTCAGCAGCAGCACCGCTCTCATAAATCCTCATTTTGCCTCTCAGGGCTGGTGTCAGCCCCAGCCCCTGGTAGCTGCCTGGCCAGAGGAGAAGCCTTTTAGCCTGGCCATCCTCCTGCTTGTTCAGAGCTCCAGCTGCACATTCCTCATTTGCAAACTCATTAAGAGTCCCTGGCAGCAGAGCAGGGCCCTGGGATGCTGAGGCAGAGCAGCTTCTCCTCCCTGCTGAAAATCCAGCGTGAAGTCACAGATCCAAATGCCACAGGAGGGACACTCACCAAGTTTTCCCTTTTTCCTCCAGCTCCCTTTTTTTCCCAGGATTTCTGCAGTTTTAAACCAGTGCTTTGCCTTTGCTGGGATTGTTTTGGTGATGGATGAGCTGGAATTCCAGGAGAAACTGGAAAGGCAAAGTCTGATAAACTTCATTTAAAGGAAGCTGTATTGCTCCATCACCAACATTCCTCCAGGAATGTCCTCCATGGAATCCCAGGATGGTTTGGGTTGGAAGGGACCTTAAAGCCCACCCAGTGCCACCCCTGCCATGGCCAGGGACACCTTCCACCATCCCAGGCTGCTCCAAGCCCTGGCCTGGGACACTTCCAGGGCTGGGACATCACACCTTCCACAAACTTCTCTGGGAAATCTGGCATTTCCATAACTCACTTTTCCCTAGGAAAGTTTAATATTTGCTCTTCCAAAGCACACCAAAAGTTAATTTGGGACCTTGGTTGGGCAGGGCTCTCTGCACCCATCAGCTGTGGTTTGGGTACCCTCTCACATCACAGATATTTTTCCCTTCCCTCTCCTTGTTCCACTCCATAAACCCCAAATCCAGCCTGGAACAGTCTCCCATGGAACACTTGATGGATGGCTCCAGGAGAAGAACCTTCCCTGTGTTCTTGCCAGGCTCCTCCAAAGTCCCATTATTTTTCTTCCCTCGCATTTTGAAGCCTGGGCCCATTTCATTGAGGAAGAATAACTCTCATTGCCAGGTTTGGAAATGTTTTCCTAATCACAAGTGCTGCTTGAGAAGAGCCATCACATTTTGAATAATTGATGGCTACTTTATTGAGTTGTCAGCACTAATTCATCCTCCTTTTGAAGTGCTGCGACGTTCAAAGGAGTCATCCTTTCACAACGTGCTCATTTTTTCCAGGAAAAGTTCATTTTTATAATCACTTTTTTTTTTTTTTCCCTTTTTCCCTCCCCCACTGTGGAATGTAATTGTAGCTGAGAGGGAGGGATGAGGCACCTTCCAGCACCCTCTAAAATGCCTTTATTCCTCCTTTGGCTGCTCATTTCTCTGCCTCCCTCCTCTCGCAGAGGTTTAATTATACCTGTTTTAAAAGTGCATTTTGAAATATGACACCCAGCTCTGCCGCAGAACAAAAGAGACATTAATCTATTGTTGAAAAGGAAGGTAAAAAAGCTCTTTTTTTTTTGTGTGTGGCAGGGGCTGCCCCTCCCTGACAAGCAGCGTTCAGTGGGAGTAGTTGCGATTTTGGAGGCAGGGACTTGTCAACAGGAGAATTATAAAAGGAACAACAATGCAGGAATGCTGCCATTCCTCTGGAATATTCCTGCTGACACCCTGCCTCTGGAATCTTCCTCCTGAAGTGGATAAACTTTGCAGTCGGAAGGCTCAAAGCGCTCTAATTTCCATCTGAAAGAACGTAAATTAAAAGTTTCCCCTCCTGGTTCTAATCTGTAAATAGAGCCTTTCCATTAAAATAAAATAAAATAAAATAAAATAAAATAAAATAAAATAAAATAAAATAAAATAAAATAAACAGATAAAGTCTCACACACACAAAGCTGTCAGAATAGTATTTTTTTTTTGGCCAATATTTTGCTTTTGTGCTGGGATTTTTGCTTTGTGTGAGCTGCCCTTTAAAGAAGGGAGAAGCTTTTCCCTCTCCCCATGAAATTGTACCAGGTTTGGTCATCCTGGGGCTGATCCAGGATTTCCTGGGGAATTCACACCATTGGGATGCACTCTTTCATTCAAATATTGAAGGACTTTGTGCCTGTAAAGAAAACTGATAGAGGGTGTGAAAATCGAGGAAATGCTACAACTCTGTAGGAGAGCCCTGGCCAGGGCTGGGTTAATTAATTAATGAATTCTCTGTTTAACTCTATTTTTTTATCATTTAGGGGTGGTGTCAAACACGGGGTTGAGGGACAGGCTGAACCCTTGTTTAATTCCTGCTCTGTCATTTTCCACCACAAAATGAAAAATATTGTTAAGTCCTGCCCTCCCAGTTAGCAAAGAGATATTGGGGATGCTCCATCCCTGGAAGTGTCCAAGGCCAGCTTGGAGCAAGCTGGGATAGTGGAAGGTGTCCCTCCCATGGCAGTGGGGCAGAACTGGATGATCTTTAATTTCCCTTCCAACCCAAATCCTTCTGGGATTCTACGACCCATTTTTCTGGAATGAGAACTGCTAAAATGTGCAGGAGCTGGGGGTTTAAAACTCCCAAGTGCTGGACAAATCATGGACCTGAAAATAAAAACTCAGTGGGAATAATTTTGGCTTTCCCTCGACTTGTTTTGATAAAAAACTTTGTGTCTTGCTCTGGAATTCCAGTTTATTATTTTTGTTAAGTACTGGACCAACAAAGCCTTTTTTGAGGTCGAATTGATTTATCAGAAAGCTGAGCTGTTTTTCAGAGGGCTCAGGTTTACCACAAGCCATTTCCAACTTCTTCTCACCCAGAGTGGTCTCAGCAGGGATGGTTTGGAAGGACTCGGGATCTAGCAGTCAGCAGTGATTTACTTTTGTGGGAACGGAGCTGCTCAGCACCACCTCGAGCATTTCACCTCACTTTTGTACCCTGAGGTCTCCCAGAAAACTCTCTTTGAATTCCTCTGAATTCTCTCTAAATCCTCAACTCTGAATTCCTCTTGGTGAGGGAGTGGCTCCTGGGACATGGGTGAGTGGGACGTGGAGGTGAGGATGGGATCTGTGTGACTCGGGGTGAAAAATCCTCCCTTTTCACAGCGGGTGCTCTGTGCAACTGCTGTGATTCTGCTGAGGGAAGGGTATAACGTTTTTGCCTGGGGTTTTGAGCTGATCTGATGAGCTCTCAACACCCAAATGTTACACCCCAGAACAGCTCAGCATTCATTGGGAGGCATAAAAGGAGCAGGAGGCTGATGTGACAGCGTCAGGAACAAAAAAGGTTTAATAAAAGGCAAAATAACAAACTCAAAATCGACCCAGGTGCAACAGGTTTGTGCTCCTGGTAAAGACACCTCACAAAAGCAATTTGGCTTCTTTGTTCTGTCCTTTTCTACTCAATGGCCCAGGCGGGACCTTTTGGCTTATGGCCAATTAGCTGTCCCCAAACTTGAGGTGAAGTCCCCAAGGTCCTATCAGTGATTTTTCTACCTGATCACTGGGAGGAAGTTCTGGGCTCTTTCCTTTTTGGGGGACAGAGGAAAGTTCTGTCACTCTGTGCATAGGGGGCACATTCCTACAGACAGGAGCTTGTGGAAGAGTTTAGCCAAAAAAAACCCAAACAACTTTCTAAAGGGTATTTAATTGGCTTTTCACTTGGAGAGAGTTCAGGAAACTCCTTTTGGGAAGTTGGTGTAGCCACATCCCTCAGCCACTTCTGTACTGCTGAATCTGTAAATACAGATTGACCTCGTGTTGCAGCAACCACTGAATATTTAAAATTCCTCTTTCCTCCCCAAAAATTGCTTCTTTTTTTTTTTTTTTTTTTTTTTTTTTTTGCCCAGTGATGGACCCAAATTGTCTGTTTCCTGTGCAGTACAGACCCCAGAGGGGATGATTATCCCATTTCTCCAGCACTTCCCTGTTCGATGCATGTTCCCCATCAGGCCCTGTGTTTTTCTGGATAAGACAGGAAATGTTTTTTTTCTACATAGGTATAAAACAAAAAGCAGTAACTGAGTAGTATCCTGGTAGTAACTGAGTAGCAACCCAGTAGTAACTGAGCCAGTCCAGTTAATCCTTCTGAGTGGCACTGAGTGAAATTCACTGCCGTTAATTGCAACAACATCGGAGATGAATTCCCGTCATTCCATCCGCGGGAGATCCATTTCTCCTCGACTCTCTTTGCATTCCAAGGGCTCTCCCATGAGTGATCTTGAGTGCCACCTGCCTTCCCAATAAAGCCTGGAACTCATCCGTGAATATGACAACAAATATGACAACAAACATGACAACAGAAATGACAACATTCCAGAGACAAACGATCTCCGCTCCGAGTTAATTCCCGTTTCCCAGCAGGGCTCCGCGGTGACCCCGCTGCGTTTGGAAGCGCTGCTGTTTGGTTAATAGATGAATGTTTTCTGTGGATGGCTCCATCCCAGCCAGGTTTGGCTGCCTCGCCTTCCCACTGAATGCCTGCATGGATTTATCCACAGGACAGTCACGGCAGCGTCGTTAGCCGCAGGAAAACAGCGGGCGATCAAACACAGCGCTCCTTCCCCGCCATCCATGACTGCCTGGGCTGCAAGGCCTCTGCTCTGTGCCCATGTTTGCCAGGGGTTGCTTTGGTGAGCAAGGAATTCTTCATTAATTAGACTCGGGTTAACGAAGGCTGAAACAGAAAGGTGAATTTTGGTGCATAAAGGTGAGGTTTGAGTGTCTCTTGGGATCCCCCCTGTAGCAAAATGTCACTGCTGGTGACACCGGCCTGGTCACTCTGCATTCTCTCACCCCTACAAATGAGACTTTTAGACACTTATGCCAAAATCTGACAAATTGGTTTCTCATTTCAGTGCAATGATATCTTTGTGAGCCCAGGAGCTCAGCCTGGCTTAGCTCAGGGTCCCTCTTAGGCCTTTACTCCTCATTCCTGGATGTCACCCTTTGTTTTCCAGTGGTCTCTTGCACTTTCATTAATTTTGTTGAATTTAATCATAATTACAGCCTTTGCACTGGACAGCACCAATCCAGGGGCACAACAACGTTTTCTTTCGGGAGCTCAGCCCTCCTAAACCTTTCTCAATTGGTTTTTTCCCAGTTTCTTTTGGTTTTTCATTATCCACCTGCCTTTACCGTGGTCACTGTGTCTTCCCAAGAGCACCACTGAACATTCATATTCACCATCTCCAGCAGGACATTTTTAATAGATAAATATATTTTAAATACTGGCGTTTTGAGACCGTGAAAAGAAAAATAAAAATTGATCTCAGAGCACATAAAAATACCACTGAGGGGTTTTATTCTCCAAACTGGGCCAGCTGTATGAAAACATTTATTAAAAACGAGCTCCCAAACGGACGGCTCTGCTCCCGAGCATCATTAATTCCCTGCTCCACGTTCCATTTGTGCCCTGCTGCAGCTGCTAATGATGTTCTAGAGCAGGGATGACAAAGGAGAGGGAAAGCTGCCACTCACCACTGGTGAAAGAAATTTGTCACCTTGCCACCAGCTCACCTGTAATTGGGGGAGCTGTGTAAAAAAACCCGACTAAAAGACACTTCTAGGAATATTCAGGGATGGGGGTGAAAATGTCAGGGATGGTTTTTTTCAGCTCCTGCAGCACAAACCAGGCTGGGAATCACTGGCTGTGAGTCCCTTTCCCCTGCACAAATGTATATTGATTAATAAAGGGGGAGCCTGGCCTGTGCTGGCACTTGTAAGTGATAAACAGTTCTGCAGCAGTGCAGAGGGTGTATTAAAGGCTAAGAGCTAATGACTTTTCTGGTGGATGTAACACATTAAAAGCAGCAGGAAGCTGCAGCTATTTTATCACCTCACTAATGTCCCTGACAACATTCACTTGGTGGGAGTGAATGGATGGGAATCCATTTGGAGGAGTAAATTAAAATACCTTAAAAAATGCCTTTAATAATAGCTCCAGAACTCAGCGGGATCAGAGAAGGGAGAGATACAAAAGACCAATTAAATTATCCCGTCCATCTCCCTGCCAAGGCACTGAGATTCCTGATCGTGCTGGGGCTGCTGCATCATTCCAGGAGGATTTTGGTGTCTCAAGTGAGGGAATGATGTCAGGGCTGGAAGTTGGGGCTGTCACAATCTGTGTCCAACCACATTTTCCCTTCCCTGCTCCTCTGCACTGCAGGTGAAATGGGAATAAATGAAAAAAAAAAACCCTTGTCCAAGTGACAATTTTCCTATTCCCTGCTTTTTAAGGGAATTCCTATTCCTTAGGAATTTCCTTAGGAATTTCCTATTCCCTGCTTTGTAGCAAAGCTGGGTTAGGAGCCAGCTTGGGATCAGGGATTTATTGGTTTGAAGATTATGGAAAGGCATCTCGTCACGTGGACACTTCCAGCCCAGCTGGGATTTTTGGAGGTGTTGAGACCACCTTGGCAGGGAATTCTTGGATTGTCCAGCCCTGGCACAGCTACCCAGGGAAGTGATGGAGTCCCCATTCCCTGGAAGGCTTCAAAAACCACGTGGAGGTGGCACTTGGGGACGTGGTTTGGTGGTGGCCATGGCTGGTGGCTGGACTCAGTGACCTGAGAGGTCTTTCCAACCTTAACCTTGATCCTGCTGAGATCCAACTCCTTTTTGGGATGCTGGGAAGCTCCTGGGTGCTGGCTAAGGGTTGATGTGCTGAGAATTCCCATTTTGTGGGGAATTCAGGAGATTTGAACAGTTTGGGTATGTTTTGTTTGGAGAGATTGACTTTGCTGGTGCTGGAGAATAAAATGCCACCACTTTTAGACATTCCAAGGTCAGAGCTCCTGGGATGGGGCTTTTGGTGGATTGGGATTTTTAAGCATAGCTTGGGCGTCTTTTCCTGTGGAATTTGAGCTCAAAATCAGAATAAATTCACCAGATCTGCCAGCAAAGTTCAGTGACTTCTCCACCCAGTAATTTCCTCATCAAGTCCATAATTCCATGGGGAATGTGGCAGCTCTCCCAGGAAAGCACCTGGGCTTGATTTTGAGCCTTTCAGAGACAGAGGATCCAGCTCACCCAGCTGTTCCTGTGGTTAGTTAAGAGACACAGAGCTCATTTCTGCTCTCCTGTGGTCCTGCTTCAGCTCCCATCTGCTGGATCTCCTCATGGCTGGCTGGGAAGTCAGGAATGAGCTAAAAATGAGGAGCTGGGAAAGGATTCCAATGTGCCGTCATTCCGATGTCACAGGCGTTCAGGAGGTAACAAAGGAAAGGGGTTTTTACCTTCTTCTGTGCAAATATCATCAAAGTGTCATGAGAGGCAACTCCAGGTCATCAGTGCTGTGAAGAACAGGCAGTTGGGTGGAGCATTTCTCCTTGGAAAAACATTCCGTGTGGAGTTTCCAGCTCCATTTTTCTGTCCTGACAGTGGCAAAATTCATTTCTGCCAGGACAAACGAGGGGAAGTTGATGGGAGTGAACATCACACGTCCCACTGAGGGCAGTGGGGAAGAGCTGAGCTGCAGCCCAGGGGTGAAATCCATGTCCTGCATGAAAATCCATGAGGGAGAGGTTGGGCGGCTCTGGGGTTCTCTAGGAAGGGACTCAGTTTAATTGGGAATTGGGGAAATGGAGCCAGGCTGGGAGAGCTGGGAATGTTCCCCTGGAGAAGGGAAGGCTCCAGGGAGAGCTTCCAGCACATTGCAGGGCCTGCAGGGGCTCCAGGGTCGCTGCAGAGGGACTGGGGACAAGGCCTGCAGGGACAGCACACAGGGAATGGCTGCCAGTGCCAGAGGGCAGCCATGGATGGGATCTTGGCAAGGAGGAATTCCTGGCTGGGCTGGAATTGCCAGAGCAGCTGGGGCTGCCCCTGCATCCCTGCAGTGCCCCAGGCCAGGCTGGACACTGGGGCTGGAGCAGCCTGGGACACTGGCAGGTGGCCCTGCCATGGCAGGGGTGGCACTGTGTGATCCTCAAGGTCCCTTCCTGTTGAGTCTGAACTTCTTTTTGTTAGGTCAGGATTCAATGTGTATTGTTTGTTCAGACTCAGATGTTTGTTAGTTTTTATCTATATTACAGTTTCACAAAGTGTGCGTTCCACAGCACTTCACTTTAATAAACTAAAAAAATGGAGTCGTATCCCTCTCTTCACAAGGCTTTTTAAGGATAAACTGTCTAATTAAGAAATAACACCTAAATATTTTTATTTTTTAAATTAATGACTAACTACCTCTGCCCCACAGCGTGGACTTTTTTATCCAATTACACAAAACCACCCAAAGCCATGGAGAAGAAGGTGAAGAAGAAGGACCAGCCTCTGCCCCAAAACCCCCATCTTGCTTTATAGATATCACTGTATTCTAAACCCTTAAACTCTGAGTTTCCCCCCTGTGATATCACACACTTCTATCCAAACCCCACACCCACAATCCCAGTGCTGCCATTCCATTCTGGAAGCTTCTCCAGGGCCTCAGGTCACTGCAGTGTTCTCCTGGGGGTCAGAGCCTGGAGCACAGAAAGTCTGGAATTCTCAGCAGCCAGGGTTCCAGCACCTTCCCACCCAAACCATTCCATGATTCCATGAAATCTTCCTGAGGAAGCTTTTCCTTGCAGCGAAGCCCAATCTGGAGCAAAAGTTTATCTACAATTTAACAAAGAACGGGATGAAAATCCCCCTTCACCCACATCCCTTCCTTGTGCCTCCTCTCCACTCTTCCCCAGCTTTGGGATTTGACCTCTCACATTCCAGAAAAGCCATGAGTGTTTCAGCTCTGTGGGCTGAACTTGAAATTACAGAGCTGCTGATTGATTTTTGAATCCTTGCAGAGTTTGCAAACCCTCGTGGCAGCCTCCCATCTCTGTGCTTTAACAGGGTCTGATTTATTCTGCATTTACTGGGCTTGTGCAGGGCTGGCCCCAGGAAATGTTAACTTTGTGTCCCAAATGTTTATAGGATGGAAACTCTTCTGCATGGCCACAGTAATACAGCAATCAGCAGATTTTATGGTTCACGTTCTCCTTTTTTTTAAAAAAAAAAAAAAAAAACAACAAAACAAATGTACATTTTGCTCTTCATCAATATTCCAGCTCACTGGAGCAAAGCTTTCCTGGATCACACAGTGCCAGGTAAATAAGATTTATCCAAGACCTTGTTTGTGCACTCATTTGGCTGCTGCAACATCACATTTAAAGCAGGGAGAGAATTCCAGCAGATCCTGGGCTCCCATCCATGGGGTGAATTCACTCAGCACCTCTCAGGATAAATCCCATAAAAATTAAACTATCACCTGCATTGAAAAAAGAAAAAAATCCCTTGGAGTTTGGAGCATTTGGGAAGCAAAGTTGTAGTTTAACCATAGTAATGGGCAAAAAAATGACACTGGAATAATGGATTTCCCTGGAAGAAGGTTGGGAGAGGAAAGCAGGCTGTCAGATTGGAGACTGCAGAAAGAGATTTTGCTGCTAAACACGGGTTTGAATGGAGCTGATGCATTCTAAAAACTGCAGCCCTTTGTAAAACCTGGGTGTGCCAGGAAGAAAGGTGGGAAAACAATGTTATCACGCCACGTGGGATCACCACTGATCAGTGGAAGAGGGAATTTAGACTTTTCTCTTCCCTCTGTTAGCTAAAAAATATGAATTTAGTTGGTTTTACTCCTCTATTTTGTTGTTTTACTCTTTTATTTGAGTGCTGGTGCTGGTTGGCTCCCCAGGGCCCTGATGGATCCAACTCTTCCCATTCACACTCCCACGGCCTCAGGGCTGGTGTTGGCTATTTTAGAGCCACCAAAGAGCATCCAACAGCCCATTTATCCCAAAATTCCAGGCAAACTGGCTCCCTAACTCCTGCTTTTCAGGTTTCAGTGATTCCCATCTCTGACTCTGCTCATTTAGTGACAGTTCTTCCATTTTTTAGGAGAAATTTGGGCAAAATTTCCAGTTTTTATCTCCCTTTCCCATTGCCCTCCAAGGCACTGACAGCACTTGATATTTATTTGCACTTGATATTTATTAGGTATTTATTTATTAAATATCTGGGCAGGTATTTAGATTTAAGGATTTTTTTTCCCTTGGGAATGGTCCCAAATCCAGAGCTGTGGCTCAGCACTGAGCCTGAAGAGCTTTGAAAATGTTCCCTCTCTCCTGTCCTGCTTTAATTACAGCTGGGCTCTGCCTGGTGGCTTAAAAATCATCAGGGGTCAGCTAAACTCCAGCTTAAAAATGAGATCAGGCTTTATTAATTCTTCTTTAAGGCAGCCCTCATCTGGTGCCTTCCTCTGCCAAGGCATCTCAAGGAGATATTTTGTGACGGGCAATAATGAAGGAAAAATGGACAACTTTTCCAGTGCCAAGGTCTCTTCCTCCATCTGCTGTGTTTTGGTGAAGACATTTCTGAGCAGGATATTCCCATCTTTTGTCTGCTTTCCCCAGGGAATGGAGGTTCTCCCTCCCAAGGCATAGGAAGAGCTGTGATTTCTGCAAAAAAAAATTAAAATTAAAAAAAAAAAAATCGAGGGGGAAGATTGTTCCTCTAATCCAAGTACTCCTCACCAGCGAGCTAGAAAATAAAATTATGCACTTCCCATCCCTGGAAGTGTCCAAGGCCAGGTTGGATGGGGGTTGGAATAACCTGGGATAGTGGGAGGTGTCCCTGCCCATGGCAGGGGTGGCACTGGAGGGACTTTAGGGCCTCTTCCAGCTCAAACTGTTCTCTGATTCTATGCAAAGCTGAAAGTTCTGGAGGTTTGAATTTCTGCCTGTCGAGGACTCGTTAAAAATCTCTTTTATTGTCCTGAAATTGTGGTTTTAAGGAAGCCTTTAAAAGACAGCTCTGTTGTTTTACCTCCAGTGCTCTCTTCCTCCAGTCATTTTTAACCCTCTTCGCTGGGGTTCCACAGGGCAATAATCCCAAAGGAATGGCTGGAATAATACCTTCAGAATATATATGGAATTCATACATTCACACAGATATATATATGGGAATATATTTGGATTATACATATATTGGGGGTGTGTGTGTATATATATATATATATAAAAATATGTATTCCAATATATTGGGATCATATGTATACATATTATATAAATATTCCAATATATTGGGATAATATATATCTTATATATATATATAAATATATTTTTATATATATGTATTGGAATATATATTATTATATCCATAATATATATCCCACATTATATAAGGAATATATCTTATTCTATCCATATTATATATCCCACATTATACATGGAACATATATTATGATATCCAAATTATATATTCCATAGTATAGATCTCATATTATATATGGAATAGATATTATTATATCCATATTATATATTCCATATTATATATCCCACATTATATATGGAATATATATTATCATATCCATATTATATTATCCCACATTATATGTAGAATAGATATTATTATATCCATATTATATATCCACATTATATATGGAATATATCCATATTATATCCATGTTATATATTCCGTATTATATATTCTATATATAATGGATATCTTATTATGGATTATCTTATATATTATGGATTATCTTATATATTATGGATATCTTATTATATCCATATTATATATTCCATATTATATATCCCACATTATATACGGAATATATATTATTATATCCATATTATATATGGAATATATCCATATTATATCCATGTTATATAGTCCACATTATATATGGAATATATCTTACTATATCCATATCCATATTATATATGGAATATATCTTACTGTATCCATATTATATATCCCATATTATATATCCCACATTATACATGGAACATATATTATTATATCCATATTATATACTCCATATTATAGATCCCATATTATATATTGAATATATCTTATTCTATCCATATTATACATTCCATATTATAGATCCCACATTATACATGGAATATATCCTATTCTATCTATATTATATATCCCATAGTATAGATCTCATATTATATATGGAATATATATTATTATATCCATATTATACATTCCATATTATAGATCCCACATTATATATGGAATATGTATTATTATATCCATATTATATATTCCATATTATATATCCCACATTATATATGGAATATATATTATTATATCCATTCCATATTATATATCCCACATTATATACGGAATATATATTATCATATCCATATTATATTATCCCACATTATATGTAGAATAGATATTATTATATCCATATTATATATCCACATTATAAATGGAATAGATATTATTATATCCATATTATCTATCCCATATTATACACGGCCAATGTAAATTCCATACCCTGCTGGAACAACACCCGCTCGTTGTGTGGCTCCGCAGTCAGAGCAGGAATTCTGCCTGCCTGGAGCTGCCTTCCATCACCTGGAGCTGCAGCCCAGCTGGGAATAGGGAGCAAATCAAGGGCTGGTGGGCAACGTTAAAAACCCTTGGAAGACAAACCCCGCCGTGTCACCAAGCGGCGCTCTCTGTTTCATCCCCATCCCCGGCCACGGCTGAGGGACGGGAGGGCGTCAGGAGGAATTTCTTTTCATTTTTAGCAGCCCCTTTGAAAAGCTTGCTGGAGGAGTAATGAAGCATCCCCTCGGTGGTGTTGGGATCCAGGTGTGAGGGGCTGGACATTCTTCCCGGGATGAGATTCCTTGTTAGTGTGTTTTTTTTTTTTTTTAAAGGCTCCCTTGAAGTGCCTCGCCATAAAATTAAGCTTTGATCACATCCGTCTGCTGTTAACGAATCCAGATGGGGCAGAGGCACAGGGATGGTGGCTCTGGGATAATGTGTGAGCTGCCTTTCATTTTGGGGACTTTCAGAAGCTCCAGGGCTGGCCCAGCTAACGAATCCAGCTGTCCCAAATGCCTCCTCAGACAGGGTGTCCCCAGGGACACCTGCAGAGGTGGCAGCAGGGCTTTGGGAAAGGTTAAGATGGCTCAGGGAAATGGCCATTACGTATCTGGCAGTGGCTTCTTTCATATGGTAATTCCCTTTCTTCTCCTTTTTATTATTATTTTTTTTTAATCATTCAAGTAGCTTTGTGTTCCCTTTAAATCAGTAGGGTTTATTCTAAAATCCACATACCGGCAGGAGCTTTGCTGGAATTTTAATCTTGTGGAGGAAAATAAGTGGGAAGAACTCCATAAAAAACCACAATACTTTCTGTTTTAACACCCACTCGTGGGGTTTTGGGTTGTTGTTATTTTCCAAATGCTGAGTTAGGAAAAGAAATTGAAATGAGCTGGATTGAGGGCAGGTTTGATTCCTCCTCGTGTGGTTTTGTGTCCAACCCAGGAGGGGTCACAGGAGGATCCCTGGCAGGACAGATCATACTCTGGGAAGCTGCAGGAGATCAGCTAATACCATGGATCTGCTGGAAACCCCAGCCTCCTCCCACCACTGAAATCCTGGTGGAAAAGGAAAAATCTGATTATCCAGGCAAAAAGGAAAGGAATTGCTGTTGTCTTCTGTGTTGCTACGTGAGTTGGGGAGGATTTTCTTCCCTTTTTTATTCCTGAGGGATCAATGGTGACTTGAATCCCTCAGCACATTTCTCAGCCCATCCTGGGCTTGGCTTTAACCTGAAACCACATCAGGCTCTGCTCAGGTGAGACCCCACCTGAATGCTGCCCCAGCCCTGGGGACACAGCAGCAGCACCTGGAGCAAATCCAGAGCAATCCATGGAGCTGCTCCAGGGCTGGAGCCAGCCTG
This sequence comes from Motacilla alba alba, assembly GCF_015832195.1. Taxonomy (NCBI): domain Eukaryota; kingdom Metazoa; phylum Chordata; class Aves; order Passeriformes; family Motacillidae; genus Motacilla; species Motacilla alba. Next base: position 1,762,691 of record NC_052031.1, on the reverse strand, counting down.
GGAGAGCTCACCTGGAGAGGAGAAGGCTCCAGGGAGAGCTTCCAGCACATTGCAGGGCCTGCAGGGGCTCCAGGGTCGCTGCAGAGGGACTGGGGACAAGGCCTGCAGGGACAGCACACAGGGAATGGCTGCCAGTGCCAGAGGGCAGCCATGGATGGGATCTTGGCCATGAGGAATTCCTGGCTGGGCTGGAATTGCCAGAGCAGCTGGGGCTGCCCCTGCATCCCTGCAGTGCCCCAGGCCAGGCTGGACACTGGGGCTGGAGCAGCCTGGGACACTGGCAGGTGGCCCTGCCATGGCAGGGGTGGAACGGGATGAGCTTTTTTCTCCAAGTGCAGTTGGGAGCCGAGAACGTCCCAGGAACAGCACAGGCAGTGCCTGAGCCCTCAGGGAACCCCTATCCCAAGGATTTGGGAGAGTTCCCAAAGAGGACAAGGCTGGAAGGTGCTTTTTAGCCAAGTCAGGGACAGGGAGCAGAGCAGGATCAGTTCCTGCCCCTCAGGGGTTGCTCAGGTTGCTCAGGATCAGGGATCAGGGTGGTGCTGCCGCGCTTTAATCGGGATTTCAGCAGAGAGGTGGGATTTGGGCTGGAGGCTGTGGCAGAGGTGGCCACGTGGGGGTTGATGAGGTTGTGCTGTGAGTCACCAACTTCTCCTCAGTCCTGCTGAACACAGAGGAAGGGGGGCTCTTTCCAAACCCCTGGGATCCTCCCATATAATTTGAGTCCAGAATTTCTCAAATCAACCAGGGTTCCCAAAGGCTTCAGTATCTTCCTTTACTGCAGTTCAGGAATAACCCTTCACTCCACTGAGACCATTAATAATTCAATTTATATCAACCTGGGACTTCCATGACCTCCCCTCTGCCTTGTTTGCAGCAACAAAATCAAACACAGTGGGCAAAATAAATACAAAGTGTGCCAAGTCACCTGGGGGGGCTCCAAAATCCCAGAATTCCTATGGAGCTGTTGAAGTCTTGGACATGGTTGGATATATGGGCCCTCCTGCAGGCTGGAGGAAACCAAACCTGCTCATCAGGGGTTTCAGTGTCACTCTGGGCTGTGTTTGGGGTGGCAAGGTGGGGATTGATCAAAGGTTGGGCTGGATGGTCTGGGAGGTCTCTTCCAACCTCAGAAATTCCAGGATCTGTGGGATGTGGAGCAGCACTTTGGGCTGTGTGTACCGCTAAAAATCACATTTCTGCCTTTTGAGGTTTCACCTAATAAAGAAAAGACCTGGTGAACTTCAGGAAGTGGCTCAGGAACCCCAACTTCCCGAGCTGAGAAACTCTTAAACCACTTTCCTCCTTTCCTTACCCAGTTATTTCCTTTCCCTCATTTGTTCAGCCTCGCAGGAGCCGCTGGCACAGCATCAGCTGCACGTTTGTGACAACAGTTAGCAAAGCAGGAGAGGGCTGAGATAAAGGTTCTCCAAGATAAAGAGTCTGCTGCTCACACCTGGGTTTTTGTCCCCTCCCCAGAGCACGGTGATCGTGGAGAAGACTGTGCAGGACCTGATGGACCTCATGCACGACCTGAGCGCCTACTCAGACCAGTTCCTCAACATGGTGTGTGTGAAGCTGCAGGAGTACAAGGACACCTGCACCCTGGCCTACAGGTACAGCCCAGGGGGGAACTGCTGCTCCTCGGGCTTGGCTGGTGTCTTGGTTTGAAAAGAACTGCTGAGGAAGGCAGGAGCCTCCCCAGAAGTGGAAAATGTAAACCCCCTCCCTGCAAATTATTGTAATTTTTGAAATTAAGGGGAAATCAGGCAAAGATATGGGAATAGGAATGGGAAGGTTCTTTACTGGGAAAATTAAAAATACAAATGCAACAGTACAAACAACAAACCCCTGCCAGAGTGAGAGCAGGAGCTGAGCCCTGTGGGTCAGGGTGGTGGCAGCAGTGCCATTCCATGGTGGCTCAGCCCTCCTGCAGTGCCAGCTGTGCTTCTGCTGGAGCAGGGATCCTGCACAAGGCTGGAGTTTTCCTCTGCAGCTCCAGGGCTGCTGGAGATGGGCCTGCTCTCCCTCTGGCAATGCAGGCAGCAGAAAGCTGCTCCTCTGGGAATGCAGGGGGCAAAGGCTGCTGTGCTGCTGCCAGGCTCAGATTGGATCCAGGCAGGAATGCTTGGCTCCTGCCCTGGGCAGAGCATCTCCCCATGGGATGATGGAATTTGATCAGCCCTGCAGGGACACTCAGTGGCCATGGACAGCAGAGATCTCCTGGAGGGAGGATTGGCTGTGGGAGAGATAAAGAAACTGCCCCATGGACAGAGAGAACTGTCCCACAGATAGGAACAGAGCACACACCCCCATTTCCAACCTAGCACAGCTGTTCTGCCAGCAGTGGTCAGGAGTTGCTTCTTGAATTTTCTCTGCTGGAGTGGTCGAGGGTGTTTCCTTCTAGGGATTAAAAAGCTGGAATAATGGTCAATGGAATATGGGGAATTGTGGTTTCCCAGTGGATTTATCCACAGCACAGAGTGGTTGAGGGTCTTGAGATGTGGATGGCAGTAGAGGTGGTAGAGCTTAGAAATGACTCCAGTTCTTCCCTTAGGCAGGCAGGATGAGACCTTGCAGGGCCTGCAGGGGCTCCAGGGTCGCTGCAGAGGGACTGGGGACAAGGCCTGCAGGGACAGCACACAGGGAATGGCTGCCAGTGCCAGAGGGCAGCCATGGATGGGATCTTGGCCATGAGGAATTCCTGGCTGGGCTGGAATTGCCAGAGCAGCTGGGGCTGCCCCTGCATCCCTGCAGTGCCCCAGGCCAGGCTGGACACTGGGGCTGGAGCAGCCTGGGACACTGGCAGGTGGCCCTGCCATGGCAGGGGTGGCACTGGATGGTCCCTTCAAACCCAAACCATTCCATAATTCCATTAGTAAACGTGACCTCAACTTGGCCACTGAGAGTCTAAAGTGTCCCCTTTAAAAATAAATGGCTGAATGTGCCTTTTGCTCTCTGGTAAAGCAATTCAGATTCTTCATTTGAACATTTGCAAGGATTTCAGCTTTATTTGAATTAATTCTATTGAGATTTGGGTATATTTCTTCCCTAAAATGTTGGTCAGGCATTGGAAGGAGCTGCCCAGGGGTGGAGTCCCTGTCCCTGGGGGGATTTAAAGCCCTGTGGATGTGACACCTGGGGACATGGGTGGCCTTGGCAGTGCTGGGAATGGTTGGATTCCATCCTAGAGCTCTTTCCCAAGCTAAATGATTCTCAGTGATTTTAGGAATCAGTAACCACATGAATCCACACACTGGCTTTGGTGAGAGTTTCCCAGAACAATTCTGTAAACTGACAGGGAGTCACCAAATGCTCTCTCCTTGTCCCCCTGGCATTTTGGGATGATCCATCCCTCACATTCCCCAGCCAAAGCATGGAAGATCGAGGCACCACAACCCCACTGGCCATGGATGTGTTTGGGTTTAAACCCTTCAAATACTTGATTTATCAGAGATTTCCTGGGTGAATATCAATAAATAACTTCTAAGGACAGCCCAGTTATCCATCTGTAAAACGGCCCTCCTGGACAGGGAAACCAGGATCGTGCCTCATCCCGTGGGGATGAATAATTCCATTAAAAACCACTACAAGATGCTGCAGGAATGTGGGCTGGAATAGCTGCTCTACATCATCCCCTCCATGGCTATTGAGCCTGAAAAAGCCCTTCTGCTTCCTGACCAAGAAATTACTTCCCATTGCCTGATTTTAATCAGGAAAAACTTCATCCAGCAAACAGGCTCATCATCATCATCATCATCATCATCATCATTATTATTATTGACAATAGCAATGAGCAGAGGCCAAACTTTGCCTCCACACCCCCCTAAATCAGGAACTGCTCGTGTGCTATTGTCCAAAATATTCCTTTTTTCACCCAAAACTTCCCTGCCTGGAGCCAGACAATGGATTTGATTTGTTTGGCTTGAACTTGACAGTCCTTCCTTCCTTCCTTTGCCATTCCTGGCTTTGGCACCTGCTGAGGGCTAATTAGGACAACGCTAATTTGGCCATCTCCTGATTGCAGCGAGAGGAAAAAACAGGAAACGTTCTCGTTTTGCTGCTGGCAAAGGACTGAAATAGAAACCCGAATCCATCCCCGGGAATGCAGGGGAGAGGAGCAGCTCCCGGCCTTCCCGCTCCCATCCACGGGGATGTTATGCCCTCTGCAGGGATCTGGGCTCCACACAGCCCTGCCCTCTGCTCCAGGGTTTTCCCTGGGCTGTTGGGATGGATAAATCCTGGTGTTGGCAAAGGTGGTGGAGTCGGGATTGTTTACAGCTCCTTAAAATCAGGATGAACTCCTTGGAGCTGGGAGTGGATCCCATCAAAGCTGGCGGAGCAAGGGCTGCTCTTGGGATGGCAAAGAGTGAGAAATTGGGAAGGCAGAGAGGTGTTTTGGTAGGATTTGGGAAGGCAGAGAGGTGTTTTTGTAGGATTTGTTCCTTCAGGGGGAATGTGAGCAAATGTGGGTGAAAAGCACCCAAAGGGAGGCTCCTCCAGGCAGGATTTGATCCGGAGTTCTCTGCAGGAACAGCTCAGGAAGGACGTCAGCACTGGGAAATGCACAGCTGAGATTGTTCATGTCTGAGCTCCGTTTGGCTCGTGTTTTCCAGGGATTTCAAAAGAAAAATACCAAACCTAAGGGGGCTGGATGAGATTGGACGTTCCTATAAATAGCAGCTCTCGTGTGTTAATTGATGACGAGTTTTGGAAGTTCAGCGTAGGTGAGGTGCCTCCTGCAAATCGCATTTTTGTCCAAAATTCCAATTCCAGTTTGCCACCCAAACTGTTTACAAACGTCAGCTCTGATTCCTGACTAATTGATGAGGAGCTGGGGCTGGAAATGCAAATAAAATGGGAGATGGAGCCCCCAAACCTCCTGCCGTGCTGGCAGCACTTCCCAGTCGTGTCCAACCCCCGTCTCCAGCAGATTTCCAGGAGAGCAGCTCAACTCCAGAGTTAAAAACCATTTTATGCTAAAAATCTGAGTATAAAACCATTTTTGTAGGATTTTTGGAGATGCTGAAAGGAGAAACCTGCCCAGTTCACAGCTGCTGCCCTGAACAGGAGCCCTTCTTTTTAATCCTCTGCCAGCACCCTTCTCTGATAAAATGTGCTGCCTCAAATGCAAAAATTGATCTCTTTCCATGTTTTTCTACATAAATTTGCCAATATTATTCATGTCCACGTTGAAGTTGAACGTTTTTATTTTGTTGCCCACTCTAAGCTCTGTCTTGTGTGTCTTCCCCATCTTCATCCTCACCTTGCTCATTTTGGAACCTCTCCGAAGGCTCTGAGTAAAGGGATCCCTCACCCAAATGAGTCCTTTTAGTCTTAAAAAGCGATGGGCGTCCCCAAAATGTGCTTCAGAGAGTTTAAAAAGTGATTAAATCTGATTAAATCCTCTGGAGGTGCTCAGCTCCCTCTCTGGAGGCAGCTTCTGGTGACCAATCTCCTCTGGCTGAACTCTCTCAGCTAAATTTGGGGGGAAAAAGAATGGGAAATAACCGGGCTTGGATCACTCAAAATGGTGAAGAAAAGAAACCCCTCCTGCTTTCCAGCCAGGCAAAACAAATCCAAGCCCCTCTTTTATTGAGAAAGAGCAGATTCATTCAGCCAAAATGGGGCAGCCAAGCAGGAATTTTTGATTTCCCAGGAAGTGCTTTTACCACTCCTTTTGCTGCTTCTTAGTGGCATCCTCCCCTCCTTGCCTGAATTTTGGGGTTTAAGTTGCCTTTTTGACTTTTTTGGGGGGCAGGGGTGTCCCCTCAGGCTGTGGGTGCCTGGCCCAGCTGCTTTTTAACCCTTGGCAGCACAAGCTCAGCATGGAAACATCACCTTGGCTGTGGGAAGAGGGAAAAATCATCCAAAACTCCACCTGGCACAAGGCAGAGGAGCCCAATGAGCCCCTGGGGCTTCCAGATGTTTCCTGCTGGAAAGCCACGGCCCCCAGTTGTGTCCAGGGGTATTCCCATATTATTTCCCATGAGAGAAATGATTCCTCAGAGTGCAGGATTGGTACCTGGGAAGGTGTGACACACACACCAGGATTTTGGCCACAGCATCAGAGCTGTCTCTCCCTCACCAGCAGGCTGGGAATGGGAAGGATTTTGGGAAAGACATGTCCAGGACAGCTGTTCCAGATGGATATTCCACGTTTTGTGGTGTCTGTTCCACAATAAAAGGGTTTTTTCCCATCATTTTTTCCTCCCTCTGTCCTCTGAGGAGGATGGAGCAGCTTGGTGGGTGCCTGGATCCAGCCGAGGTCAGCTCCCTATGGCAGCAGCAGGAAAATTATGGAGGAGTTTGGGATTAGGGGAGTGGAAGGAAGGGTTTTGAGCTGTACTAGAAGATGTGACCCCATCCAGGGATAATTCACTCAGAATTGGATTGAAGGTACAGAGGGGGAACCCTGGCTGAGAACCCTGGAGCTGAGCACCTCCAGGGAAAAAAATGTGGGAAAAAGGAGTAGGGAAAAGCTGGGTGTCCAGTGGAGCTCAGGGATGTTCCACCCTCTTCAGCATCCTCTTGATGAGGGGGTGGTTGGGGTAAAACCAACACCAATGAAAATCTGGAGGTGTTGGAGCCCTGGGAAAGAGTGGGGGTGGAATCCCAAGGGATCCAGGCAGTGCTGGGGCTGTTCCATGGATTACTTTGGAGCTCGCTGCTTTCAGTGGATCCATGGATCTTGTCCAGAGAGGACTCCCCTGGATCCCTGGAATGTCCAAGGCCAGGTTGGACAGGGCTGGGAGCAGCCTGGGACAGTGGGAGGTGTCCCTGTCCATGGCAGGGGTTGGATCTGGATGGGCTTTAAGGTCCCTTCCTACCCAAACCATTCCGGGATTCCATGGGCACCACCAAAAGGTGAGGAAAGCAGGAATCGTGAATTAGGCTCTTGGAAAACTCTGACCCTGGAAAAGCAAGGACAGCAGGCTGAGTTTGTCAGAGCATCCCAACATCCTCCCCAGCTCTGACTCCACAAACAACTGGGATTTTGAGGATAATAAGGATCATAAAACAGAGAGGTGGCTCTGTGGAACTCCATCAGGACCCTCCCAAAGATGCTCTGGAGTCGTGGGTGCCTGAAGGGCCACGATAAGGCTGGAAATAATTGAAGAGAGCAAACAGTGGACGTGGAGAGAGCTGAGCTGAGAGGGGAAATAACGGGGAGTAATGGGATGAAATGGAGGAAAATAAAACACGAGCTCGGTATCAGGAGTTTTTTTATCCAAGAGTTGGATTTGTTCAAGTGTGAAATAGACTCCCAAGGGAAGGAGAGTATTACTGCAGTCATTTAAATGTGCAGAGGACAAAGCCCTGGCTGATGTGTTCCCTGGAACAGTTGTCTTGCCTTGGCACAGCAATGCCCAGATATCATAAAACCCCCTTTTTCCATCTCAGATGTCAGAGCTGCTGGTGGAGCTCTTTTATCCCCCTCAGTTTTTACAGGATGAAAAATAAAAGCCCTTTTTAATTTTTTTTTCCTCCCCTGAGTGGAAAAACACCACCTCCCTCCCAGCAGCAGAAGGCCAAACGGGAATGTTGATGCTGAGGTCTTGTGTGGCTGGAAACAAAACTCAGCCTTTTGTGTGTGACAGATTGAACGTGAAACTCAAAGGGAAGGAAAATTTGTTTGTAAGCGCGTGTGACAAATTCGTTTTCACAAATCTTGCGTGGTTCCTGAGCTGAGCTTGTTTTCCTGCTGGATGGGGAAAGGGTGGGATGAGAAATGAGCTGTTCTCTTCAGGATGGATCAGAGCTGGCTCCCGTCTCGGTGCCTTTCTCGTGTTTTCCTTTGCAAAACGCAGATGCTCGGGGTGGTGTTGTTTTTATTTCTATTTATTCCCCAAACCACCACCTGAATGCTGCTGACACCTCATCTCTCCCTCAGAATTCCAGCCTGGATCTGGGAGAGTCTGGCTGGAATGGCTCTGCCAGGTCCATGTCAGGGGGTGCTGGGGTGTGGGGGGTCTCTGTTGGCTCAGGCCATTCCAGCCTGGAGCCAACCTGGGAGAGCTGGGAATGTTCCCCTGGAGAAGGGAAGGCTCCAGGGAGAGCTTCCAGCACATTGCAGGGCCTGCAGGGGCTCCAGGGTCGCTGCAGAGGGACTGGGGACAAGGCCTGCAGGGACAGCACACAGGGAATGGCTGCCAGTGCCAGAGGGCAGCCATGGATGGGATCTTGGCCATGAGGAATTCCTGCCTGGGCTGGAATTGCCAGAGCAGCTGGGGCTGCCCCTGCATCCCTGCAGTGCCCCAGGCCAGGCTGGACACTGGGGCTGGAGCAGCCTGGGACACTGGCAGGTGGCCCTGCAATGGCAGGGGTGGAATGAGAATCTTGAAGGTCCTGGATTGGCTCCTCCAAATACAGCATCCCGTTTGTCTCCTGAAATTCCCAGTCAGGAATTCAGATCAGTTTCCCTGCCAAAAACACAAAACAGGCAAATTCTTCCCCATTGGAACCCGCTGCATCCCTGACTCAGTTTCCCACAGAGGATTTAGCTGGAATCTCCATCAGGAGATGCTTTGGATGACTTGGAAAGAAGATCCTGGGCCCTTCATTCCCCTTCCTTGCTTCAACCCTGGTCCCCAGGCTGGGCCAGCTGTGGAGGGTGGTGGTGGCTTCCAGCCAGGTGTTCTGGGCTGGTCCCACCTGGCAGTGTCCCCACCATGGGCAGAGGCTGCTGAGCTCCACTGAGATTCCAGAGGGAAATGATCCGTGGAGACACCAGTGCAGGGCGACCTCCTCCAGCTGGGTGCCAAACTGAATTCCCAGGGCTGCAGAATTTAGGAAAATGGCCCTTTTTCCCTTGAAAGATATCTCAAAGTCCATCAGGAGTTGAGTTTAAGGGAATTTCCCACCCTGCCCACCCACCCGGCTGTCCCCTCCACGTGTGGAATTCCTCCCTGCATCCTCTCCTCACTGCTCAGTCCCCATGCCTGTGATGTGGAATGTAATGAACAGCCCAGAATTAAATGAAATCGGCCCTAAAAGCAGGATCTGCTCCTCCCTGAGGTGGTTGTTGCTGCTCTCCCTGCAGGAGCATCGTGCAGTCGGATGAGAAGCTGGTGATCAGCGCCTCGTGGGCCAAGGACGATGACATCAGCAGGCTCCTGAAATCCCTGCCCAACTGGAGCAACATGGCTCAGCCCAAGCAGCTGAGGCCCAAGAGAGAGGAGGAGGAGGATTTCATCAGGTAAAAGATGGTGGGAAGTTGGGAAAGGGTTTCAAGGAGAGCAGCAGCAAAAAGTAGGAACAGATTTATGGTGTTTTCACAGCTGTCGTGTCCACAGGAGAACCATGGAATCGTGTGGGAAATGGGAAAGGCTTTGGACATCATCAAATCAAACCATTCCCAGCCTTGCCAAGGCCACCACTGACCATGTCCCCAAGTGCCACACCCACGGGGCTTTAAATCCCTCCAGGGCTGGAGACTCCACTCCTGCCCTGGGGAAGAAATCTTCCCAATATCCAACCTAAGCCTTTCCTGGTGCAATTTCTGCTCCCTCTGTTGTTCTGGCAAGGCCTTTTGGAGAGTTGTCTTTGTGATCCAACTCAGGGAAGTGGCTGGGATTGTTTTGAATCCAGGCAAATCCCTGTCCTGCTGGTTGGTGCTGCTCTGATCACTCCCATGGTGACAGGAGCAGCATTTTCTGACCTAAAGGAGGGGCCAGCTGGTTGCACTGGGCAGGAATTCCCAAAATCAGTCAAAGGAATCTTGAATTTGAGCCATGACCTGGTGGAGTTTCCCCTCCATCCCAACTCCAGGAACTAACTCAGGGGAGCAAATGAAAAATTCCAATATTTCCAGCAGGAATTCTTTTGGAGACAACTCCCTGTGCCCAAACCAGGTTGTTCCGACCTCCCATGCCAGTGAAAGCCTGGAAGGAGGCAGATTCCCTTTCCCTGCACGCTGGGAATGGCTCAGCTCCTGTGAGATTCCAAAGGCTGCACATTCCCATCCCTATTCATCACTTCCTTGATTGGCACTTGGCTGTAAAACTGCAGGAGGAGGAGGAGAAGCTGTTGAAAATAACAAGTCTAATTTGCCCAGATTGTCATTTTCCTCCTTCCCTGCCTGGAAGCCCCGTGACAGGGAGGGTGCAGCCCGGAGAGGATGGGATTTGTGGGGTCACAGAAGGGTTTGCAGCTTGGGCAGGGATTTGAAACATCCCCAGGGGAGCAGGGGGAGGCTGCAGAGCCCTTGAGAGCTCTGTGCACCCCCTGAGTTGAATTCCATGGATTCAGCCCTCACCTGCCTTCACATTTATCCCTCATTTCCTCACCTGGGAAGCCCCTCCTGGCTCTCGCTGTGATTCCTGCTCCATCAGTGTGGGATAGCAAAGCTCCAGTGGGGCTCTGCTGGCTGAGTGGAAATTCCTGGCCAGGCAAAAACGGATGGCTGATGCTGACACAAGCAACATTTTCACCCTAATGTGCATTTAATTCCATTCATTCCATCCTCCTGGCCATTCGTTGAAGTATTTTGTGACTCTGGATCAGAGCAGCTCCAATGGCAAGCCTTTGGGAAAAGCCTGTTAAACCATCCACACTGAATTTCCTGGGAAGAGCTCCTGTGCTGTGGCTTTTTTTCAGCCCGGGCTTCGGGACAAAGATCTTTTCTCAGTATCTGTTTGCACAGAGCATCATCTGCTAAGCCCCAGTTCCTCCCAGTGCAGTGTGAATGCTCCCGTGGCATTCATTTAAATCAGAATAATTGCCCTGGGCCAGATTTAGCCAGTTGATGGCTTAGAAACTTCCTCCAGGATGGGTGGTGGTTGAATAGATCCCTCCTGAAAGCTTCAAAATAAAATTAATTGCTCATCCAATTTTTTGTCATCCTCTTCCCATTGAAGCAGCCTTTTCTGCTAATACAAAGGAACATGATTTCTTCACTGCTGCTGCTGCTTCTTTCTCTTGGCACTGCTGATGAATTGGGGATAATTCTGCCTGGACACTGCAGTGGAGCTAAAGGGAAGCAGGTCCTGTGGACTAGGAGAGAAGGGGAGAGCTCATTTCATGATCACCTAACCTCTGTGATGTTTAAAATTTCAATATTTGGTGTTCATGGGCCCTGATTCTTGGCTAGCAGGGCAGGACTACACATCCCTTCCTGGAAAAGAAGGTTCAAGCCTGATGAAATTTGGGGAAATGTTCTTTTTTTTTTTTTGGACGTGGAACTACTCAGCAGCATCCCTTTATGAATATTGGAAAATTAAACAAATCCTGAAAGTTCACCAGCAGTTTTTATCCTTTGGCAGCAGAAGAGATCCGGGCCCAGCTTTCCTTCCCTCCCCAGCCTTCCTGTAACTCGTTTGTTTAACTAAAAAGACTCCAAACAAAAAGAAAAAAAAAAAAATCTCTGCAAAAAATAATCCTCAGCCTGGACAGAGAATGATTTTGTTGTCTTAACCCCTCACTGTCTCCTGAGTGAGGAGATGTCAGAAGGCACCAGCAGAATTCCCCATTAATTGGGAATTATTATTATTATTCCAGTGGGCTTGGGCAGCCAGAGGGACCTGCTGGGTGTTTTAGAGGAGCTCAGAGCTTGGTGTGTCTGGTGGTTTTGGTTTGCTAATTTAAGATTTTTTCAGTTTTAACATTTTCTAACGAGTGTGGTGGGCTTTAGTGTTGGTTAATTATTAGCGTACTTCTTTCATGTTGTGAGATGGGATTAGGAGAAAGGTAAAGCAGGTTTAAAACATTTAAAAGAGTACAAAGAAAATTTTATTAAAAGTAACTAAAATTAAAAAAAAAAAAAGTAGTAAGAATCAAAAGAAACTGGATTTCCTCCCATTCCAAACCACAACAGTGAGGGGAGGCAGGGAAGCAAGCTCAGCCTCTGCTGCTGGAATTGGGTTTTGGAGCAGAAAGGGCATCCCACAGCTCATTCCCCAGGCACAGGTGCTGCTGATAAACCCCAAAGATGTTCCCAGCTCTGCCCAGGAGAGGGAAAAGAGCATGGATTCAAATTTCATTACTAATATTGTTATAGAAATTTAAAAACCAGTTATAAAAATATCAATAATAATACCATATACCACTGACTTCCATACCTTTATAGCATTCTACAACACAAAACTAACTGTGGTATTTTTGGGGTTCTGCAGACAGAGGAGGAATTGAGAATCTGACTCCATGTTCTTAGAAGGCTAATTTATTATTATATTATATTATATTATATTATATTATATTATATTATATTATATTATATTATATTATGTTGTGTTTATATTATTTTATATTGTGTTGTGTTTATATTATATTACATTACATTACATTATATTATAGTATATTATATTATGTTTATATTATATTATAGTATATTATATTATGTTTATATTATGTTTATATTATATTATATTATATTGTGTTTATATTATATAATATTATTTTATATTATATTGTGTTTATATTATATATCATATTTGTTACATTATATTACATTACATTATATTATATTATATTATATTATATTATATTATATTATATTATATTATATTATATTATATTATATTATATTATATTATATTATATTATATTATATTATATTATATTATATTATATTATATTATATTATATTATAAAGAATGCTATACTAAACCATACTAAAGAATAGAGAAAGGATACTTTAAAAAGCCTTAACAAGATAATAATGAAAAACTCCTGACTCTCTCCAGAGCCTCAACACAATTGGATGGTGATTGGTCATTAAATCAAAGCAATTCCCATGAAACCAATGGAACAATCACCTGTGGATAAACAATCTCCAACCACATTCCAAAGCAGCAAAACACAGGAGAAGCAAATCAGAAAATATTGTTTTCCTTTTCTCTAAGGCTGCTCAGCTTCCCAGGAGAAGAATCCTGGGCAAAGAGGATTTTTCCAGAAAATACGATGGTGACAACTAACCAGTATTTTATTTCTCATATCAAAACACACTCTTCACTTCCAAGATTCACAACAGAAAAGATTCTCCTGCTGTCCCTGATTCCACATTCCTCAGGGGGGTTTGCTTTCCATTCCAGGGCTGCCTTTGGCAAGGAATCCGAAGTCCTGATCGGGAATTTGGGAGACAAGCTGATCCCTCAGCAGGAGATCCTGCGGGACGTCAGCGACCTCAAAGCCTTGGCCAACCTGCACGAGAGCCTGGAGTGGCTGGCAGGACGCACCAAGGCAGCTTTCTCCAGCCTCTCAGCAGCCCAGAGTGAGTAACTCCCAGGGGAAACCTCTGCCTGGCCATTGGCACAGCAGAAATTTGGGGTTTTAGCAGCTTTTGTTCCTGCTCCCCAAGCTGGTTTGTGTCAGAGGGAAGCAGAAGGTGAAGCAGCTTTGTTTGTTTGTTCCTCTGGGGGCTGTGGGGGCACTGGGAGGGCTCCAGGAAGATCATTTCTGTCTTGGTTTGGAAAGCCAGGTGTCTGCTGAGGAAGGCAGGAGCCTGCCCTAAAATGGAAAATGTAAACTCTCTCTCCCTGAATTATTATCATTTTGGACTTAAGGGGCTCTCAGGCAAAGATATGGGAATAGGAATAACAGTTCTTTACTGGGAAAATTAAAAATACAAATGCAACAGTACAAACAACAAACCCCTGCCAGAGTGAGAGCAGGAGCCGAGCCCCTGTGGGTCAGGGTGGTGGCAGCAGTGCCATTCCATGGTGGCTCAGCCCTCCTGCAGGGCCAGCTGTGCTTCTGCTGGAGCACAAAGGTCTTTGACCTTAGAGTTTCACCTTTCTGAAGGTCAAACTCTGAGTTTCCTCCCTGTGATATCACACACTTCTATCCAAACCCCACACCCACAATCCCAGTGCTGCCATTCCATTCTGGAAGCTTCTCCAGGGCCTCAGGTCACTGCAGTGTTCTCCTGGGGGTCAGAGCCTGGAGCACAGAAAGTCTGGAATTCTCAGCAGCCAGCGTTCCAGCAGCCTTTGTCTTGGTTTGAGCTCTTCCTCCTGCCCAGCATCCCTGGAATTAAATCCTGAGTGTTTGACAAATCCTGGGCATCCCCTGCTCTCTCAGGGGGTGCAAGGGGACAGCTGGAAAAGGAAAAGCATGGAATAAAAAACCCACACAGCTCGAGGGGAGCCCGGGACTCAGGGGAATGGGTGAGGATACAGGGAATTTCTGCAGTTTGGTTTGGAAATTTGGAGCAGAATCCTGAGGGAAGGTGCCCAGGACTGAGCAGCTGAGCTGTCCTGGGAGCTGGGAGTTGAAAATCAGCTCAGACTTTTTTTTTCCTGGGAATTTCATGAGGGAAATTTGCTGGTGTTGAACAAAGTCACAGTGTTTTATGTCCATTAAATCATTCTTGACAGCAGAGCCTCTCTGGGTGACTGAAATCCTTCCTGTGGTTTCTAACTCTGCTCTAGAGCAGGACTTTAAACTCCGCCCTCAGCTTTCCATCCTCAGATCCCTTGGATCCAGAAGGATAATTAAGGTTATACAATTAAAACCCAAATTACTCCAGGTAGCTTTAATATTCCTGTAACCCAGACTTTGACTTCTCAATACCTGGGTGACAGCACTTGCTGTGTTCTAGCTTTTTTTTTGTTATTAAACAAACAACAAAATTGAACAAAACCCAGCGGGAAATGCTATCAAAGTTCAGTAGCCAAATATTTATTTAGTTACTAGGAGAGTTCTTGGGGCTGTGGATTTATGTTCTAACAGTCAGAGCTGTTAAAATAAAACATCATTTCTAATTTCAGGTCTGGTTGAAACTCAGGTTTTTTAATAAATCAATATTTTCCAGCTATTAAAGGGCACGAGCATGACTTTCAGGCCTCGGAGAGGACGTTCCACACGGGGGTGAATAAACATAAAAGCACAAAGTGTAATATTTCACTTGGCAGCGTCCTCCTGACAATAAAAATTCATCTTCCTTTGTAATAACTTCATCCTAAAATGTCTGTACACAAATGCCAGGAGTGTCTGGGACAAGGGGAAGAAGGGGCAGTGGTAGGAAATGGCAGAGGCTGTCCCGACCTCCTGCTTATAAATGAAATTTTCATCCTTTGATCGTTTCTCTTTTCTGCCCCAACAACTTGAGATTCAGTCCTGCTCCCGCTCAGGACATCACCCAAGTGTTCAGTGAGTGATCAGGACCTGAATTTTTTGTGCAATGCCAGAAATTCCCTAATCCCAACAAGCCCACGTGGAGGTGGTGGCCCTGGGGGAAGGCAGCAGTTTTTCCAGCAAAGCTTCCTTGGATGCAAGCAAATAATAAAGATATTTATAATATTTTCTATGTTTTATATATAATATTTTTATAATTTAATAATCTTATAATAAACATATTTAATAAAATTATAAATAATAAATTCCCTCAGGCACAGCTCTGAACATCCAGAAAGCACAAGGTGGAGCTGGGCAGGTCTGATTTTGGGAAACCCTATAGTGGCTTTGGGGTGAGGCTGTCAAAGGCCCCTTCCCAGAGATAAGAATTCCATAATCTTTGGCTGTGGACGTGCCACAATTATCCCTCATTTGAACCCAGCCTTGCTGCTGGAGAGTTTTATCACGCTGGGCAGTCTCTGCACTGTTCATTATTTGGTGTTTGCTGAGCTGATGGCTCTTCCATGGCTCTGCCCTTATCTGCTCCCCTTCAGAATTGGATTTTTTATTTCCCAAACCAGTCAGACATGACAAAGCCATTTCCTTCTTTCCTTGTCTTTCGAGGGAATGCAAACTCCTTTTTAACAATAACCATTTAAGGATTAAAGTTGATGGAGAAGGTGAATTTGCTGAGGAAATTGAGTCACTTTTAAAGGGGTTTTATAGGAAAATGGAAGTTGGGTTCCCCTCCTCATCTTCTGTGCTGCAGACAGAACACAACCTCATCCTTTCCCTTTGTGGAGCTTCAGCCTCCTGAGGTTCCCTGAATATTTTAGAAAAGGAATTATTATGAGCCACGAAGGAGTTGGGACAATCTTTTTTAAGATTTTGAACATTTTTAAGGCCATTGCTTGTTTGCAGGGAGGAGGATGAGAGATGAGCTGTTGGCGTCTGGAGTTGGAGCTGCCCTTTAAATTCTTGGCACCTCGTGACTTCAGATTGCTGTGATCACCAGGAAATGACTGACAGGCTTAAATTTGGAGTTTGGAATTGCTTTGGAATGGTTTGGGTGGGAAGGGACCTTAAATCCCCTCCAGTGCCACCCCTGCCATGGCAGGGCCACCTGCCAGTGTCCCAGGCTGCTCCAGCCCCAGTGTCCAGCCTGGCCTGGGGCACTGCAGGGATGCAGGGGCAGCCCCAGCTGCTCTGGCAATTCCAGCCCAGCCAGGAATTCCTCCTGGCCAAGATGCCATCCATGGCTGCCCTCTGGCACTGGCAGCCATTCCCTGTGTGCTGTCCCTGCAGGCCTTGTCCCCAGTCCCTCTGCAGCTCTCCTGGAGCCCCTGCAGGCCCTGAGCTCCTCCAGCTCAGCTAAATCAGGATTGTCTTTTGTCATAGTTGAGATGGTCACAATACAAAGCAGCACACTCCATTTCCAGAAGGCTTCAAACTGTTTTTATTCAGCATGCATGCTTTTTATACATTCTTACACAGCTCATCAGTTCACACTTTACTCATTGCTCACGAGAGACAAACAAGGTGCTCATTGGAACAGGCAGCTGCAGTTTCTCTCATTTAGCCTTCTTTGGTTTTTGGTTTCTATGTCAACGACCTGGGTAGGAAATTCTTTCAGGGGTAAACATGGATCCTCTTCTCAAACGTGGATCCTCTTCTCAAACATGGATCCCCTTCTCAAGTATGGGTTCTCTTATCAAACATGGATCCTCTTATCAAACATGGATCCTCTTATCAAACATGGATCTTCTTCTCAAACATGGATCCTCTCCCCAAACGTGGATCCTCGTGTCAAACATGGATCCTCTTATCAAACATGGATCCCCTTATCAAACATGGATCCTCTTCTCAAACATGGATCCTCTTATCAAACATGGATCCCCTTATCAAACATGGATCCTCTTATCAAACATGGATCCCCTTATCAAACATGGATCCTCTTATCAAACATGGATCCTCTTATCAAACATGGATTCTCTTATCAAACTTCTCTCTGGCTCACAGAAGTCTCTCTAAAACCTCTTCCAGTGTCTTTCTCTTCCAGAAGGTTCATTGGAATTAAACTTCTTACATGTGCACCGCGTGTCCATGGCTGTCACAGCTCCGTGGCTGCCCTTCCCTCAGCCCCTTCACATGGAGGAATCTTTATTTGCTCAGTGTGTCGTGTTCACCTTCCCTGTGTGGGCCTTGCCTGGCTCATCCTTGATGAGTAAAAGCAGCATTTTAATGCATTTCCAGTTCTAACTGGAAAAACCAGCCTGAGGAGGGACTGACCTCCTGTCCTGTCATTGGCTTCTCCCCAGAGAGAAAATCTCTTCAGGAGCACACCCTGAGGCCGTTCAGCCTCCTCACTGCTGTATTCCATGTCCACAGCAGATATTTTCCCCTCTAATTCCCCAAAGTCCAAGGGGCTGTGGAAGATGTTTTCCCTTTTCCCTCTGCAGATGGGCAGCGCTTCCCCCACAGTCCCAGTCTGGGTGAGCTACGACTTCCACCCAAAGCAGGGGAAGGAAAAAAATGAGGTTTTCTACAGCTTTTTACCAAATTCCTGCATTTCTCTGCCACTGCCTGGCTTTATTAATGATATCACTGAGCATCTGCATCTCATTTTCCAGCCACAGATCTCAAAATGCTTTTCAGAGCTTTCTGAGGGCCATTAGAGCATCGTGGGCCACTCTGTCCCAGGAGGATCATCAGCCTCTCCTTGGCTTCCCCGAGCTTGGAATGGGCTCTGATGGCTCAGAGGAGCATCCTGCCCCCCTCCAGGAACGATGGCTTGGAAATGGACAGTGGAGCCTTTCTCTGCCACACGGAGCTGGCATTTAAAGTCACTTTCAGGCCCCTCCAGAGTGGGTTTCAGCACAAATGGAAATCAGGCCCGGTGTGGAGGGGAAATTGCTGCCTTCATTTCACAGCCAGGCCACCCAGCAGTGCCGAGCTCAGGCAGGGCTTTGTGTTTGACCCCCTAATGAACTGAATTCAGCTCTTAAATGGGGCTCTATTTCTCTCAAGCTGCAGCCGATTTTTTTTTCCCTGTCACTGAACTTGTAGCACATCTTGCTGTACTGATTGCTCATGGAGAAATTTTTTTTTAAAAGATATATTAATAGAAAACCTTATTTGAAAGCCAGATTAAAGATGATCAACACGGGCCTGCCCTGGGGTAGAGGAAGGACTTGGTGAATGCTGTGGCTTTGTTATTGCAACAAAAGTCAATTTCTGTCTAAATCAGAAAAGGCTGCACATTTCCACCAAATGCAAACCATCTGCCATTAAATTAACAAGGTAAATCTTGAGTGCTTTGATTATTTGGTGAATATCTGCTGCTTCAATATGACTTAATCTAAATGCCATTTTTTTATTTAATCTCCATAAATAGCCTTGTTCTCCAATATTTCTTCTTTCCCAGTGCCTGAGCAGTTGGGGCTCTTCTGGAAGAGCACAAGTCCTGGCCAGCTGCCCTTCCCAGGTGCTCTGAACCTCCTCTGTGTGATCATCCCCAGCTTGCTGTGCCCCCGTGGATGGCCCTGGCCTGGGGACAGGAACCAACCTGGCCTGGGAGCTGCTGGTGCTGGACAAAGTCACTCAGGCCTCGTTGGTTCTGAGGAGAAGCAGAGGAAAAGAAGGAAAAGCTCTTTTTGGGTGTTTTATCTGCTTGGCCATGGCTGGTACTCACAGATCTTTTTGTCCATCCCACAGCTCATCCTGTTCCTGCTCTGGGATGCTCTCCACAAACATTGGGCATCTCTGAATCTCTCCAAACCTGTGCCCAGTTTTGGCTTCGCCAAAGCCCAGCACGTCCTCAGCGAGCTTGGGGTGGTGTTTGATGAAGGAATGAGGTCCCTGCCTGGTCTCCTGGGTTTCCCAGGTGGGAATGCCCTTCAGCAAGGACAGGGAGCTCTGCCATCCTCACCCAGAGTGAAAAGGGGTCTGTCACATCCAAACCAAACCCGGGGTGATCAGCTGCTAATTAATCACCATTTATAGCTTGGAGAGAACTGCAAATGTACTCCGACTTAGCAAAGCTGCTGCAAACAGCTGGGAGAGCTCAGAGCCCCTGGCAGGGCCTGCAGGGGCTCCAGGGTCGCTGCAGAGGGACTGGGGACAAGGCCTGCAGGGACAGCACACAGGGAATGGCTGCCAGTGCCAGAGGGTGATGCCTTGAGAAGGCTGAGCTAGGACAGAGGCTGGGCAGAGTCACAGAATAAAGCAGGGATTTATTCCAAGGCTCTCCTCCATGGATCCACCTTGGGCAGCACCAGAGCCCAGCCAGGGCTGCAGCCAAGAGGAACCCAAATGGTCCCAAAATGCACGAGCGCTCCCGGGGTCTCTCCCTTGGCTCAGCTCTGCTCCATTTGCCCCTTGCAGGTCATTGTCCCGTTCCAGCTTTAGCCCAGGCACTCCCACCCTGCTTGTTTGTCTCTCTGCAGCCCACGCTGTTTGTGCTCCTGGCTGAGCTTTGGCTCATTTGTCCTTGGTCCCAGCTGGAGCAGGAATTGTTTTGTCTCCCTGCTCTGTGCAGAGAGCTCACCATCCCATAATATGAAGCTCAGACCCACACGCTGGAGCAGCACAGAATCTGCAAAATAGAAAAGCCAAACCTGAGGCATCAAGGGCAGCCATGGATGGGATCTTGGCCATGAGGAATTCCTGGCTGGGCTGGGATTGCCAGAGCAGCTGGGGCTGCCCCTGCATCCCTGCAGTGCCCAAGGCCAGGCTGGACACTGGGGCTGGAGCAGCCTGGGACACTGGCAGGTGGCCCTGCCCATGGGATTGGAGCTGGATGGGATTTAAGGTCCCTTCCCACCCAAACGATTTCAGGATTCTGCAGCCAAGAGCTGAGCAGAGCAATGCAGGCAGAGGACAAGAGTCCAGCTGGGTCCCTCTTGGCTGAGTTGACTTTTGGAGGACTAAAATCATGGAAAATTTGGGATAGCCAAAGTGTTAAAACACCTTCAAGACCAGCAGGGACCTGCTGACTTCACAGAGATAAAATGCTTTGTTTGATTTAACTGAGCATGAGGAGATTATTTTGGTTTATTTTAGAATTTCTGCACGAAAATTTCATAGCTTATAAACGGCTCTGCTTTGCTGGAGCTTGGGGATTGAAACCACACCAGTCCCCAGTCACCTAAAAACCCCTGTTTTCCCATCAAAGTGATCTCCTGGTGCCTTCCAGAACTTTTTTCCCCCCTCTGCAATACCTGCAGTGAAGCTCTTCCCATGGATCACAGCCTTCCCCAGCCTCAGCTTTTGTTCCCATCAAATATTTCATGGGATGAAGGACTCAGCTGCTGTTTCCCTGGCCTGGCTGCTCATTTCTGAGGGAGCCAGCACCGGGAATCCGTGCCTGGATCGATGGTGGGGTCAGCACTTAACTCACCATCATCATTAAGCTAATTACTCTCATTGCTCCTTCCTTCCTCCCACCCAGCAGCCCTAAAGGCAGGGCATGGTCATGTAAATAAGCGACCCAATTAGCAGAGCTGTCCAAAGCTTTTCCTTTTTGCCAGGAAATGGGGTTTTTGTGGGGATGGCTCCAAGGAGCCTGCTGGCCGCTCCTGTTGGTTCATCCCAGTTAAATCCTTTTATCTCTTCTGGAGAAAATTGATTCCCTGATGGCAAAGTCCTCCCTGCTCCTCCTGGGTGGGACAGAGGTGACACCTTGTCCCGCTCTGGAGGGGGTGAAATGATTGTCAGAATTATGGGATGGAGACTCAAAATCACAGCCAGGGTTTGACGTCACCATTGGGTCACTCTGGTCTCACCGGCACTTGAATTCCTCTGGGATTTGGGAGAATCACTCATAAATAACCAGGAATTGTGGAGAAATCAGGCTGAGTCTGATCATCCTGGTGCTCGTCCCCTTTTCTTTCCCATTCTTCACCCTGAATTTGAGAACTCTTCATCATTTCCCGTGGATGTTCCCATTCCCATCTTCCTCTGGATTCCCTTGGACAAAACTCGTTCCTTCTTTGTCTTCCAGACCTCTGGGCTGCTCCTCTTGCTTTGCAAACCAATCTCTTAAAAACAAACAGCCCTCCAAAACCCACTTTTATCTATAATTGATTAATTCTGTCTACAATTGATCAATTCTATCTATAATTATATCTTTAATTGATTATTATAATTAATTTCATCTATAATAATCTACTTTTTGTCCAAAAAAATTACTGCTAAGGATCTGTTTCACTGCATTTGTTTTCATTATGCTTTTACTCCTGAGCATCAGGACACTGATTAACGTCAGGAATTTTATTCCTTTCTCTTCCACTAAGTCCAACAGACTGGGAGATTTAAGGTTCTTTTGCAAATCCATCCCTCTGAGGCCCTGAGAAATCCTGCAGGGAGGTTTGGAGGGCATTTTTGGGGAAGGTGCAGCTCCGTATCCTGGAGGACTCTGAGGAAAAGGGGGCTGAGTTTTTGGTTTGCTGCAGATTGGTGGAAGTGTCTCCACTGACCTGTGATTTTCCCTGTTTTTAAGGATAATTTGGTGAAGCACGTTGGGAAACAACAAACAGGCAAAAAAAAAAAAAAAAAAAAATCCTTCCCAGAGCTCAGAAGAAGCTGAAAGGATTTTTTAAAATCAAGTCGCTTCTGAGATAATCGAATTCAGCCCAGGAAATAATAATTCTGAGAAGGGCAAGTTCTGGGAAAGTTACATCATGAATGACTGAAAACAGAAAAAATTAACAGAGGAATTTTCCCCGTTGAGGAGCACTGGAACAGCAAATCCTGGACATTTTAGAGAATCATTCCATAGTGAAATCAACTCTGTTCCTAATCCTGTTAGGATCCTGCTCTTCATTCTCCCTGCACAATTTTGCTTCCTTCAGTGAAAGGTAGTTTTTTGTTTTTGTTTTTGGTTTTTTTAGTGAAAAACACCTGATCTTTGGAGGTTTTTTTAATGAACCAATTGTTTTGGGGTGGTTTTCAAGCCTTTTCCAGAATTTCCAGACAGGTTTTCATACCTTTTCCAGACTCTTTGTCATGCCTTAAAGAAAAGTGTGGATCAACCAAACCTTCCAGGAGTTGCAGGGTGGAACTTGAACCTCTTTTGCTGCCCCTCTATTTTATTTAACAAATTCCTTCCTCCACCCCCCAATAATCCTTTTTTTTTTTTTTTTTTTTCCCCCAAGGCTGCATCTTTACAGAAAACCAGCAAACAAACCCACTTTTTGGAGGAGTTATTGCCTTTTTAAAAGTGCTAATTTCCTGGGGAAATTTATGCCCGGCGGCAGCGGAGGCAGGCGAGGAGCTCGGCAGGCAGGCAGCGCTAACGAGACAATTCATTAAGCGCCGAGAGTACACACGGCTGTAAAAAACATTAATTCCCCAAATGAAAAACTAATAGAGTGTTTAGGCTGCTCTTTATCACCGGTGACAGCCTGGGCTTGCTCATCATTAGTGTTTACCCAGCTGATGGGGGCTGCAGCTCTTCCTCGCCACCTCAAAGGTGGGGATGGTTTTTTTATCCAGCTTTGTCCTGCCGGGATTCTGTGCCTGTGATGACTCCCGAGGTGTTAGAAAATCCTTTCTCTCCCAGCCCCAAGACTGAAGAAGAAGCTGAGACTCTCCTGTTCTGGTTCTCAGGGTTTCTTTTCTCTTATCTAATATATTCTGTCTCTGCCCTGCTGAGCTCTGTCCAGCAGGTCGGGTTGTGGCACAACCCCTGCCCTGGGGGTGCTGTTAGTTTTTTACACTAAGAGCTACGTGTACTTTATTTACAATAATTTTCCAATACCTGTCACCTATGTTAGACAGTCTGTCTCTACTCTAAACCAATCCAAAAGTGCCACCATCACACAGAAGATGGAGGACAGAAGAAGGAGAAGGAGGACAGGACATGCCCAGATTCCTCCATCTTGCCTCTTGAACCCCTCATCTAAAACCCCAAAATTGTACTTTTTCACCCTGTGACAAATTCACTGTCATTCTTCTCAAACTCCTGTGGCTTGTAAATCCTCACACAAAGCTGGTAATTTTTTCCATGGGTTAAAATCAAAGGCACAGGTGTCTTTGGCTTCATGCCAAGGTCTCTGAGCCCCTGCCAGGGTCTCAACCCATCCAGGGCAGCCAGAGCAATGTCCTGGGTTCCCAAATTGTCCCTTCTCCTGCTCTTGGATTTTAAGGACACAAGAAGTTCTCAGTGTCAGCCCTTTGCTTTTATCTTCTTGCTTTCCTTTTCCTTCTTTCTTGCTTTTTTTTCCTCGCAGTTCTTCCCTTCTTCAGGACCTTTTGCAGGGGGAAATCCCTTCCTTAAGTTTCCTCTGGCACATCCCTAATTTTTCTCTGGGAAAAGAGGACTCATTAGTAGAAATTTGCTTGGAGATTAATTAATGAGCAGCTGTCCCTGAGCTCGTTTCCTCTTCACTTGTGTCTGTCCTACAAGTGTAGCTTTGTCCCTTTGACACCAGTGAGTGCCCTTGCCATTGATCCCAAGAAAAGGTGAATTCCCAATAAAATGCTGGGAATTTTGGACAATTTAGACAGCTGGCATCCCAAATCCAGCTGGGAGGTGCCAGATACCTTGAAGGTTGGACTGATGGCCTTTAAAGTTGCCTCCCAACATTCTTGGTTCTCTTCCATTCCGTGATCTTGGAAGTTTTGGGAGAAAGCGTTCCTTTGAGTGTTTTATTTCCCTGGACTTAAACCCTATAAAAGAAAACAATTTAGGTTAAAAAGCAGTAATATCTGGGTGAATATTTGAAGTATTTGTTCATACCTAAGAGGCCCAAACATTCACACCTCAAAGAAGAAGCACAGGGAAGGTGCCAACCCCAAAATCCAGCTTTGCTTCCTGAATTCCCATCACCCTAAAATGAATCCTATGGGAGAATCAAAATCCAGCTCCAGCTTTTATGGCTCATTCCAGTCCTTTCCTAGAAAGATGGAATTCCCAAATGGACCAATTTAGGAGAAGGAGTGACTGATCTGTACTTTGGTGTCCCTTTTTGGTGGGCATGGACGCCTTGGGGACATTACTGTCCCCTCACAAAGTTTTCCTTACCAGCAGCACCTTTCCCTTAATCAGTCCCAGAGGACAGACCATGGCTTAAAACAGAGGTGGCTTCTAAATAGTGAAATATTTTTAAATTGTTCATTTTTTCATGGTTTTTTTTGGGTGTGGAAGTCAGAGGTTTCCTGGCAGGAGTCCCACTGAACTGTGGGAGAATCAAAATCCAGCTCCAGCTTTTATGGCTCGTTCCAGTCCTTTCCTAGAGAGCTGGAATTCCCAAATGGACCAATTTGGGAGAAGGAGTGACTGATCTGTACTTTGGTGTCCCTTTTTGGTGGGCATGGACACCTTGGGGACATTCCTGTCCCCCCACAAAGTTTTCCTCACCAGCAGCACCTTTCCCTTGCTCAGTCCCAGAGGACAGACCATGGCTTAATACAGAGGTGGCTTCTAAATAGTGAAATAATAAAAAATTATTAATTTTTTCATACTTTTTGGGTGTAGAAGTCAGAGGTTTCCTGGCAGAAATCCCACTGAAATAAGTCTTTGATGTTGGATCTGATGTTCACACCTTCCTCCTTTAAGAAATAATCACATCTCTAATTCTGCTTGGCTTCACCCAAAGCTTTTCCCTTGAAATACCAGATATTCTCCTTTTTGAAGGTGTTTCAGCAGCGATTTTGTGTCCTTGTGGCATCAACTCCTCGTGGTGCTAAAAGCTGTGGGAACAGAAGACACTGCTGGAATGGCAGTGATGGATAAAATCTCATTATCCACATTTTTACCTGCTGGGGACTCAAGCACTGAAAGGGAAAGTGGTGCCTGAGATCCCCAGGAAAGTCTCCAGCAGAGAGAAGAGTTAACCCTGACTCTCTAAAGCCTTAATCCAGCTCCTACCCCGTGACAAATTCCCTTTTCCCTGTGATTTTTGGAGTTGCCTCTTCTGGAGAGGAAGGGAGGAAGAAATTCAAATTTAAGGAGCTGTGAACTGGTCCTTAAATTCAGCAGGAGTTTCTTGCTGCATTCCTCTCCCAAAGAGGAGGGAATTTTCCCCCAGCAGAGCTGCAAAATGTCTCTGTGAGCTTTTCCTTTCCCCCACAGAGGAAGTTAGGGAATGCTGTGCAAATCCTGAGTGTTTTGGAGGTTCCTTCCTCAGGTTCAGGGTGCAGAGTTTGTCTCCTGGTGCTGTTAAACCACTGGGATGTGTCAGTGGTCACTCTGCTCACGCCTGAGTGGCTCCAGGGCCTTTGTTTAATATTTTGTTTAATATTCCATAAATATATTTCATCAATTAATCTTTCTTTTGTTTAATTGAACATGGCAATCTGCATCCATCCATCTGCAACCTGCCAGGAGGCACCTGCAGAACTCCTGGGTGACAAGGCCTGGGCTGAGCTGATTTTTCTCAGCTTTGCTGCAATGAAACATTCCTTTTCCTCAGAGGAAGAGGACTCAGCTAGCTGTGATTTCAGCCAGGGAGGAGAAACCCCAAACAAAGCTGGCACTTTTCTCCAGCAGCATGGAAAACTCACCTTCAAATCTGGGAAGGCTCCAGGATGACAGGGGCCAGTGGAACAGGGCATTGGCCAGGGGGTTGTGGTGGCCAGGTGGGCTCATGCTCAGCTGGGTAGAAATGGGCTAGGAAGGAGAAGGGGAAGAAGAATTGTTTGGCTGGTCTGTTTTTCCAGCATTCCAGATTTTTTTTCCCTTTTTCCAGCATTTCCAGCAAGCAGAGATCCCTCCCTTTCTCAGAGTGAGGTGGGTCCACAGCCACAGCCTTTGTCCAAAGAGCTGCCCAACTCCACAGCGAGCTCCAAATGGCATTTTCTACTCAAAAACCTTTAATAATTTAGGCTCTGATTATTTTTTGCTGCTCCAGCTCATTTGTTGGCTTCGTGCTGCCAAGGATGATGGAGTAAAACTATCTGGAGTGAGACTTAAAAGAATGGGATTTTCTCTTCCGGATGTCCAGAGAAGAAAGGAAAATTGATGGGCTCTGAAAGGCTTCCTTTGAGCTCCAAGAGCAAAAACACACAGGAGAAAATCAGATTCATCCCCCCCCCCCCAAAAAAAACCCCACCTGAGCCTCCTCCCTGCCAGGGGGCCCCAGAAGGATTTCAGTGCTTTAAACAGGAAGCAGATTGTGCCCATCTCCCTCCTCCCCTTACCTCCACTGACAAATATAATTACAGCTTCACTGAAAGTGCTGCAGGTGAATTGTGGAGAGGAGAAAAATGGTGTGTGCATCTGCCTGCAGCAGCAAGGAGCTGACTCCTGCTTTTCTGTGATGGCTCCATCCATCTCCAGCACTTCCAGGGTGGCAGAGCTGGCTCTGCTAAAGAGAGATGATTCCTGCCCCAAGTGCATCTCCAGGAGGATGAAAACTTCTCCAAATGGAGGATTTTGGGCTTTGAAAAATGGTGGTTCTTCATGCATGGTACAGGTGGGGTTTTCTGCTTTCCTGTCACCAGGTAATTATCCCTGGACCTGGCCCTGAGCTGAACTCCTGGACTCTGCAGCCACGGGAATTCTCAGCCTGAGCAATCTTTTCCCAGGAAAATGTCTCCTGGTGGTTGATGGAACCCCTCAGATCCACCTGGGAGTTCAACCCACTGCAGGAACACTTTGCTCCTTGACCCACTCCTGAATTAGAAGTGGAGAGATCACCCAGAGCCGGGATGGGAACGCGCAGGAGGCTCTGGATGGGATGGGGAACATCCCAAATGTAACTCTTCTCTCTTGGCAGCCACATCCCCAGGCCAGGACAGCCACACCAGCCTGGAGCACCTTCCTGCCTCCGAGCAGATCCTGCAGAGCCTGAGCGAGCTGGCCAGGTCCTTCCAGGAGATGGCTGACCGCTGCCTGCTGGTGCTGCACCTGGAAGTCAGGTAAAAACCTGCAATTTTGGGGGTGGAGGGGGATCTTGGGAGGCTGCAGGTGAAGATCGTGTCCAGAGGAGACAAATAAACTTCTCCATGACAGCATCAAAGGTGTGACAGATCACCAAATCGTGGGTGGCCAAATGTGGCATGGAGGCCGGGCACCAAAACTGAAATTTCCTAAGGAGGTTTGTATCTTCACTAAAAGAGAATTCAGGAAGAAATTCCTTCATGTGGGTGTGGCGAGGTCCTACCAGAGCAGCTGGGGCTGCCCCTGGATCCCTGGAGTGTCCAAGGCCAGGCTGGACAGGGCTTGGAGCAGCCTGGGACAATGGGAGGTGTCCCTGCCCATGGCAAGGGTGGCACTGGATGATCTTGCAGGTCCCTCCAACCCAACCCACTCTGTGATTCCATGATTATGGAAAGAATGTGATTTTTGACCAGGAAAAAATGTGATTTTGTGGGACTTTGTCCTTCCAAAACAACACAGTGGTGTTTTCACAGTCTGAGAGGTGTCTCCACAGGTTGTTTTTTTATGATTGCAAATAGGAGCTTCTCCTGCTACTTTTTCAAACAGCAACAGGAACTGGGGAACCAGCTGAATTTCCTTCAAGGGCTGGGTAATTTCATGAAGCCTCTGCCTTCACATGCAAAGATCAAAGGCAGCAAATCCCTTTCTTCAGGCTGCCAGCTGCCCACTCCAGTGTTGGGAAGATGTTTTTCCCTGGAGAACTGTTCAGGCCAGGTGTATTTTCATTGCTTCCCTTTGCTCTGAGGCATCAGACGGAAGGGGAATGTCAGAGATTTGATGGATCATCAGTTTGTTCTTTGGTGACACATCCCAAGCCATGTCGTGTCCCTGTGTGCTCTGCTGGAGTCAGCGTGGAGCTCTGGAAAAAAAAATCCACATTAATTCTTGTCAGCACTCCTTCATCCTGCCATCCATCACCGGCTGGGCTTGGAAGGATTTGATGAAAAGGTGGTAGAAGTATGGAAATGGAGCAGATTTCCAGCTGGGCTGAAGGAACCCAGATTCTTGGTACAGGTGTCTGGCCTCTGTGGCTTTTTGTCACACTTGGGTTAAGCAAAAATCCCTAAAATTTACTTCAGGGATAAATTCTGCTGTAATTTAGAGCAGAGCATTGCCCAGCTCCTCCCGTGCTTCCAACAGGAGCCGAGTTTGGAGCCGTGAATTCACCAAACCACGTCACTGTGTCCAAAGGGTGGGAGGGATTGAGGAGAGGTGCTGACATCAGGAAAACCCCAGCGGGGTGGGAGCTTCCCTGGATCCCTCACTCTGCATTTCCAACCACATCAGGAAAACCCCAGCGGGGTGGGAGCTTCCCTGGATCCCTCACTCTGCATCTCCAGCCACATCAGGAAAACCCCAGCGGGGTGGGAGCTTCCCTGGATCACTCACTCTGCATTTCCAACCCCCTGCAGTGACTCTGGTGCCCGTTCCTGGCAGGATTCTCTGATCCTGCACCTATTCCCTGCATCTGCCATGTCCAAGGTGCACAGCACAGTGGGAATCCACCCACTGTGGGTTGAGAGACACTCAGAGCGCATTTGGGAAGAGCCTGGGAATTTATCCCACCTCCGGCTGCTGCAGGTGCAACCTGAGGAGACACCAAAACAGCCAGGAATCTGGGAATTGTCTCCTTGAATTCTCCAGGAATTTTGGGAATTCCACACAATTATCCCCTGATTTTCTCTTGCCTCAGAGCCCCCGTTCACTCCAATGCAGGTTGGTGTTGTCTTCTCCTCCTCCAGTGCCCCTGGACATGACCCTGAGGTCACTGAGATCCTGCTCCTTGGATTTGGATGTGCTTCCTTAAAGGAAACATTTGGCACTCCCAGATCATTCACCAGGCCATGGAATCACATCCTACAGTGCTGGCAAGGTTTGGCTTGGAAAGGACCTTAAAGATCATCCAGTGCCATGGGCAGGGACACCTTCCCCTATCCCAGGTTGCTCCAAGCCCTGTCCAGCCTGGGAATGGAAGCAGCTTCTGTTGAATAACCATGAAATTGTAGACTAGGTAACGTCTGTTACAGGATTTTCATATTTTAAAACAATATATAAAATTATATGTAAGATGCTTTTGCTCTGGGGATTACCCTAAACTGGACTTGCTTGTGATGGCCACCTCAAGGGTGTTTTCCAGGGAATATGGAAGCCAGCACATCTCTGTCACAGCTTTGGGCCACCCTGGTGGGAGCTTCCTGTCCCCATGTGCTGACCCGACTTATGCCCCAAATTCCAGGGATTCTCCCTCAGGCCTTGATTTGTTCCCCGGGCAGGTGAATTCCAGAATCATGGAATCATTTAGGTTGGAAAAGACCTTTAAGGTCATGAGGTCCAACCATTCCCAGCGCTGCCAAGGCCACCCATGTCCCCAAGTGCCACCTCCACATGGCTTTAAATCCCTCCAGGAATGGGGACTCCACCCCTGCTCTGGGCAGCCTGTGCAGGGCTGGATGACCCTTTCCATGAAGGAATTGTCCCTAAAATCCAACCTGAACCTCTCCTGGTGGAAGCAGAACCCAAATCTGTTCCCACTGGGTGGCTACAAAAGCAGAAGGAGCTCTGATGTGGATTTTTCTGGACACAGCACTTTCCTCTCTGGCTTTGAGAGAAACAACTTCATTACAGCTTTCTGCAGAGTCCCAAGAGGGGTTTAGACTGCATGGAACTTCTCCTTCCATGGAAGGGGGCAAGTTGGGATAAAACTGCATGGAATTTCTCCTTCCATGGAAGGATGATGGTTGTTCATGTTGGAATTTAAGTGCATGGAATTTCTCTTTTCATGGAGGGATGATGGTTGGGTACATTGGGATTTACCTGCATGGAATTTCTCCTTCCATGGAGGGATGATGGTTTGGCACGTTGGGATTCAACTGCAAGGAATTCCTCCTTCCATGGAGTGGGGCAAGTTGGGATTTACCTGCATGGAATTTCTCCTTCCATGGAGGGGTGATGGTTGGGTACGTTGGGATTCAATTGCAAGGAATTCCTCCTTCCATGGAGTGGGACAAGTTGGGATTTAACTGCATGGAATTTCTCCTTCCATGGAGTGGGGCAAGTTGGGATTTAAGTGGATGGAACTTCTCCTTCCATGGAAGGATGATGGTTGTTCTTGTTGGAATTTGACTGCGTGGAATTTCTCTTTTCATGGAGGGATGATGGTTGGGCACATTGGGATTTACCTGCATGGAATTTCTCCTTCCATGGAGGGGTGATGGTTGGGCACATTGGGATTTACCTGCATGGAATTTCTCCTTCCATGGAGGGGTGATGGTTGGGCACATTGGGATTTACCTGCATGGAATTTCTCCTTCCATGGAGGGATGATGGTTGGGCACGTTGGGATTCAACTGCAAGGAATTCCTCCTTCCATGGAGTGGGGCAAGTTGGGATTTAACTGCATGGAATTCCTCCTTCCATGGAGTGGGGCCAGTTGGGATTTAAGTGGATGGAACTTCTCCTTCCATGGAAGGATGATGGTTGTTCTTGTTGGAATTTGACTGCGTGGAATTTCTCCTTCCATGGAGAGATGATGGTTGGGCACGTTGGTGAACAGGAAGGAGTTGCAGTAGTGTGAAGTGCTTGGGAATAGGCACAGTCTTGGAATTTTAATGACCATTCCATGACCCCTGGCTCGCTGGTCCTGTAGTCATCCCTTTAATGAGGTTTTCGTGGAAGGAATTCTTGTTGGAGGACTGGTATTGTATGGGAGGTCGGGAATCTTGGGAAAATTCAGCGGGATGGTGGAGGTCAGATCCATCACCAAGGATCTGTTGGATCCATCCCTGAAGATGGGACAACAACAAGAGGAGGATGCCTTTAACACACACATCACCACCCATCTCCTGAAGTTATTTTTTTTACCAGCTTGAGGATAGGGAAAAACCCCTTTGCATCCCATGAATTCTTTAAAAGGGGGGTCGTTGCATTGTGATGTTCCTCCCTGTGCCTCACAGGGTTCACTGTTTCCACTACCTGATCCCTCTGGCCAAGCAAGGGAACTATGCCATCGTGGCCAACGTGGAGAGCATGGACTACGACCCGCTGGTGGTGCGGCTCAACAAGGACATCAGCGCCATCGAGGAGGCCATGAGTGCCAGCCTGCAGCAGCACAAGTTCCAGTACATCTTTGAAGGTCAGGCTCTTCCCAGTCCTTCCTCAATAAAGGGTTTTCCATTCTCATCCCAAAGCTCCACGGGATTCCTTTCAGGGATGAAGCAGAGTGAGGTGCTGCTGTCACCTACAGAGCATTGAGTGAGAGCTGTGTGGGAGAGCTGGGAATGTTCCCCTGGAGAAGGGAAGGCTCCAGGGAGAGCTTCCAGCACATTGCAGGGCCTGCAGGGGCTCCAGGGTCGCTGCAGAGGGACTGGGGACAAGGCCTGCAGGGACAGCACACAGGGAATGGCTGCCAGTGCCAGAGGGCAGCCATGGATGGCATCTTGGCCATGAGGAATTCCTGGCTGGGCTGGAATTGCCAGAGCAGCTGGGGCTGCCCCTGCATCCCTGCAGTGTCCAAGGCCAGGCTGGACACTGGGGCTGGAGCAGCCTGGGACAGTGGCAGGTGGCCCTGCCATGGCAGGGGTGGCACTGGGTGGGCTTTGAGATCCCTTCCCACCCAAATCATCCTGGGATTCTGGGATTCCCTGTTTATTCAAGAAGAGGGAAATGGCTCCACACGGAGCCACAGGGACCATTCACATCCTGTTGAAGTTTAAAGTCACACTCATGGTCCCCCTTAAGCACAGGCACCTCTTAAGCCCAGATCTGGGATTTACAGATGCCCCACCCTGGCTCCCTGTACATGAGCTAAATCCTTAATTTAGACTTTTAATTGGCCTCTGGGCTTGCCCAGACCTGTGCAGTGCAAATCAGGCTGGGTTTTTGCTCTTTGTAATGTGGTAGGAGTAGATGCATCATTTTGGGGGTGCCTGTGTCCCTTAGCCCCCAGTTGTGCCCTTCTGCCATCCTTCAGACTCAGGAAACTGTTCAGGATTGATCAGAGAGGAGTTGTGCATCAGGGGCATTGGGATACAGCTTATTCCTGCTCCTAGAGACTGAATTTACCAGGAAAAACAGGGAAATCACCACCCTGGAGAGCAGATTAAAATCCTGTGGTTCTACAGGAGCTGCAGTGACCCTTGCTCTGCCCAGACAGGGAGAGGGACTGGAAGGGACGTTGTGCAAAGCCTGGTTAAAAATCACTGGTTGTGATAACACAGCTCTAAGTTCTGGGGCAGTTTTGTGTTTTTACTAAAGAGATGGAAAGTCCTAAAC
Source organism: Motacilla alba alba (assembly GCF_015832195.1). Lineage (NCBI taxonomy): Eukaryota > Metazoa > Chordata > Aves > Passeriformes > Motacillidae > Motacilla > Motacilla alba. The sequence continues at coordinate 1,730,482 of NC_052031.1, read as the reverse complement.
TGCACCATGAAGGTTACTGAGGGTTTCCAGGTAAAATCCAATTATCCCTTGATCCAGCTCACAGGCACCACCTAACAGTGCTCATTTTGGGGTTTTTACCATGGATTATTTGTAGCCCCACATTTCTCTTCACAGAGAAAAGCAAGGCACAGTTCTTCCCAAAAATATTTCTGGGTTACACATTCTCTGAACCTCAGAGAAAGGAAACACAATTCACCTCATTTGCTGTGCCTGTGTTTGTGCCAAAGTGGAATGCAACATGGAGATTGCTTACCCAGAGTGATGGTGTTTTGTTTCCTTCAGGGCCAAGTGTGTGTTTGTGTCAGGACTGTCGGGGGACAGTCACGAGTTGAGTGCAGTTGTGTGCAGGGTTGAGTGCTGGGCAGATTCAGTTTAGATGTAATGTAATATTGAATATTATAGTATAATAAAGTAATTAATTAGCCATCTGATAAGATGGAGTCAGATGCATCATTCTGTCTCCCCTCATCAGGCCTGCCAATAATTATTGGCACTAAATCTCTTCCCCCTTGCAGGCTTGGGCCACCTCATCTCCTGCATCCTCATCAACGGCGCGCACTACTTCAAGCGCATCAGCGAGTCGGGCATCAAGAAGATGTGCAGGAACATCTTCATCCTGCAGCAGAACCTCACCAACATCACCATGTCCCGCGAGGCCGACCTGGACTTCGCCAGGTGAGCACAAACCTCGGCCTCCGCCGCTCTTCTGGGCCCCACAGGAGCTCAGGTGGCCCCTTCCAGTGTGGAAGAGGTTTGTAGGGAGAGCCCTAGAAAGTTCAGTGCCAGGGTTGAGAGGTGAACGGGGCTTTTGGTTTTTTTTTTTTGGTCTTCAGGTTGTTGTTTGTTTTTCTCTTATCAAAAGTTCAGCATGCTGTCTGCACACCTGACAGAGTGCGAGAAAGAGAGGGCACCAAAAAAGTCACCAGACACACAGGTTCGAGGTCTTTTAGAGCTGTTTTCTCCAATTAACTCTTAGAACGTATTTTATTTCTACCAGTAACTAATTATTTGTTTGTCTGTGCAACATCTGCATTGTGGTTCTTTCTAACCAATCCCCCTGTGCCACCAACTCTGCAGAAAATGGAGCAGATGAAGAACAAGGAGATCAGGCAATGCCCCAAATCCTCCATCTTGTCTCCTCTCCATACTAAAAACCCAAAACTCTGAAGTTTTTCACCCTGTGATAAACTCCACTACTGTCTATTTCACTCTCAGTAGATGCCAATCCATCCCAAAGTCTTGGAAGCTTTCTCCATGGACAGAGGTTAAAAGCAGTGTTCTCCTGGGGGTCAGGACATCTCAGGACAGGCAGAGAAATATTCCCTGTGCCCTGGGTTGTGACATTCCAGAAGTCTCAGGTGGCCGGATGAGGGGCAAGTTCAACAGCTGGAGGTGTTGGTGGCAATTTTGGCTTTCCTTGGGTTGAACAAGGTTCAGAGGGACGTGGAATCATGGAATCAGGGGGGTTGTTAAGGTTAGGGAAGATCTCCACGGTCATCAAGTCCAAATGTGGATGAGTTGAGGCTGGTGTGAGGTCCCACCAAGTGTCTGTGCTTGGTGCTTCCTTAGGGCTCCTCCAAGACCAAAACCCAGGCAGGGAAAATCTTCCAAAGGTGGGGGATAGAACTTAAACAGGATGAAACTGGGGCTTGGATTTCTTCCCAGGTGAGAAATATTTTGGTTTGCTGAAGGCTCAGTGTCACCAGATCCAGGTTGGCTTGAAGGGACATCTCCCTCGAGTTCTGTTACCTTGAAATAGCAGGAACAGTAAAATAAACCCAAAATAAGCCCAAAACTGGGTGTGACAGAGCCCCTGCAAACCTCTCCCACATTCTGGGGTTCCTTCCCTCGAGGAGGATGGAGGGATGAGCAGGTGAAGGTGAGCCCTGAGCAGTGGTTTTGGCAGCTGGACTCAGGGCTGGCTGCAGGGGGTTCCTCATCTGATCCTGCCACGGTCAGGAGGGGACAGCTGAGCCAGGAACTGCCAAAAGAAACATCTGGAACTTGGAAACGGAGGAATGGGGTCCAATGAGAGAGGTTTGTGTGAAACTTGGATCTGAGCCACCACAAACTCTTGGTGCCATCACTTGGCCACTACTGCTGGAGCTTAACTGGGAGGGAGGTTTGATCTCCCTGGATGAGGAGTGTGACTGAGTGCCTCATTCCTCTGGGATCTCATCTGGGGCTGGATCATTACTGAATTCATTCCTTCAGATCACCATTGGCATGAGGTGTGGGGTTTCACCCCCAGATTGGGGTGACCCCAAAAGATGGAAAAGTCTCTCCTCCAACCCGTGCCTTTAAAGAAAGACTCAGCAGTCTTCTGTTGTCTGTTCTCAAGGTTGTTTATTGTTGGTTATCTAAAAGATTCTTCTCCTGAACTGCTGTGGCCCGTTCAGCAGCTCAGACAAAGGCACTCTGCCCTCCCAGGGGCTGCTGCCATCTTTTATATCACACATTCCGTGTTACATGTTTATACCTTTTCCCCCAATACCTACTATCTATATTGAATGGTGACTTTCTACTCTAGACCAATCTGTGAGTGCCAACATCACCAAAGACATGGAGGTTAGGAAGGAGAAAGAAAGAGGACAGGGCAGACCCAAATCCCTCCATCTTAGAACCCCTGACCCCCATGTACAAAACTTGGACCCCTGCGTACAAGGCTTAAAACCCCCCTGTACAGCACTCAGAAATCCTTCCTTTCACTTCGTGACTACTTCTACTACAATACCTAAACTTTTGTGACTTCTTGTTCTTCCTGCAAAGTTGGTAAACTGTTCCATGGGTCAGATCCAAAGCCACAGGGGTCTCTGGCTGCGTGCCAGGGTCTCAGATGCTTTTGACCTGGGTCTGGAACATCCGAGAATGTCTGCGGGACATTCTGGGTTCCGACAATGAGGAAGCTGTGGATGCTGAGGCCTGCAGGAGGAAGATCCATTAGAAACTCTGCAAGGAATAAACCTTCCAAATTTAATCTTTTCTCTCTTAAATGCCCATCCTGTGGTGAAGGAATTTTCCTGATATCCAACCCTAAACTCCTCTGGCACGACTTGAGGACATTTCCTTGTGTCCTGTCCCTTGTTCCTTGGGGGCAGAGCTTGACCCCCACCCTCCCACAGCAGCTTTGTGCTGAATTCTTCCCATCACATCAACTCAGCCACATTTCCTTTATCGTTTTCACAGCTTCCTCACTTCCCTCTTTTCTTCCTTCATGCTCTGCTTGATTCTTTAGTTCTTCAGATGACTCCTGAATGTTTAAATGTTTATTACCCAGATCCTCCTTTGACACAAACAAGGCTCTGGTGCATCCAAGGCCTGCCCTGCTCACCTGGACTCACAGTCACCTGAGCAAGGCTCTCACGCCACCCCAGGGACTCCACGGTAGCCAGGTCTACTCAAACTATTAAATAAACATAACAGCTCCCCTCCAGAAAGCATAAAACAACATCAGGCTGGATAAAAGTGATTTGTACCTCTGTGCTACAGCTCAGGCAGGAATCTGTGAATGCTCTGTGCTGTGGAGAACTCTCACTTTGGCCTTTTCCAAGATAAAGTGGGGTTTTTTATGTACAGGAGCAGTGGCAGAGCTGATGGAGAAATCCTCCCTCCCCCTGCACCTCCTGGGATCAATTCCCTCCCTGCCTCACTGCTCCAGGGAAATGGGGGGTCATGGGTGGGACAGGAGACCCCCAGCCCTGCCTGGACATTCCTGTGTCCGTGACACTGAGGGTTCAGCAGCAATTAGCCACAATTAACAATCAGTGCATCGCTCTCCACACAGCCCCTCTCCACGCCTTAAATCTGAATTCTGGAGCAGATCCCTTTTCTCAGAGTGAACCTGTTTGAAATCAGTTTGTAGGAAAGACCAGACCAGGTGAGAAAGGACCAAAAGGTTTTTTTTTTAAGGTTTTCCTGAGCTTTTGATTTTTTGCTTTTATTTTTCATTTCTGATATGGTCTTCAAGGCTTTTTAGAGGCCTCAGAGGACACTGGGCATCCCTTTCTTCTCTGCTCAGTGACTTCAGGCAGTAGAAATCCCAGCCAGGGAAGCTGGAAGGGGAAACCCTTTTTCCTCTGAATCAAAAATCAGGCAGAGGATTCAGAGCAAGCCCAGGTAACACCTGTTGGTCCTGGCGAGGCTCTTGCTGTTTAAACCCCCTTTTTCCAAAGCTCTGTAACCTGCAGGTGACATTTGCTGCTTTGGGAGCAGTCCCATGGCAAGGGGAAAATGTGTTTTAAATGAGTTTTGCTTTCAGATGCTCAGTTCAAGGCAGGGAAAATCTCAGCAGAGCATCACGGAGCACATTTCCACCGAAAAAAAAAATTAAATTGCCAAGTGGTGTGAGGAGTTTTTTTTCCACCAGGAGAAAGGGTGAAACAGGCTGGTTCTGACTGCTGAGGTGTCACAAAGGATTTGTGGCATTTGCTAAATTTCCTGCAAATATTAATAGGTTTTTCACTCCTGTGTGTTCAGTATCTAGGGCAGCAAAAATGCACGAGGTTGTTGGGGCTTCCACTGCTTTATTAAGGAAAAAGGAGGATTTTCTCCCTGTGTAATATCCAGGCATGTGCTGCAAAGTCTGGGACTGAGCATGACTTCCAAATACCTCCAAATTACCGAAGTTTCACACCCAGAATTAGATTTATAGCATGGAAGGGATAGAAGCTTCAAATTTGAATTCCTACTCAGGTCCTTTCCCTTGTGTCTTCTTCCCTCCTCTCCCTCTATCCCCACCCGAAATTCTCGGGGATTTTATGAAGATTTCATCAGAGGTGGTCACAAAGGGTGAGGATTCTGCTTCAGACTCACCCTTAAATAAAAAAAAATCACTGACAAAAGTGATTTTCTGAGTCATACAAGTGTTAAAGCTGAGTGTTCTGGAGAGTGCACTGAGGTGGCTGCGAAGGGAGCAGAGCGAGCAGGGATGAAATGGGAACATTTTCTCTAACAAGTGTCACTGTGACCTCGGAAATGAAGGTTTCTGAGCAGCGCTGTCACTGTCCCTGGCTCTCAGGGGGTGGCAGCAGAGGGATCCAGAGGTGTCCCCACACCTGGAGTGAGTTGGAGCTTTCCCTGTGCTGCCATCCCGGTTGTTCCCGTGGCCACCCCTCCTGCGGGGACCAGGAATCTTTTCCTGCTGCTGATGACATTTCCAGGGGTGTTGGCTGGGACATTTCCAGGGATACTGGCTGGGACATTTTTAGGGTGTTGGCTGGGACATTTTTGGAGTATTGGCTGGGACATTTCTGGGATATTGGCTGGGACAATGCCAGGGATATTGGCTGGGACATTTCCAGGGGTATTGGCTGGGACATTTCTGGGGTATTGGCTGGGACAATGCCAGGAATATTGGCTGGGACGTTTCTGGGATATTGGCTGGGACATTTCCAGGGGTATTGGCTGGGACATGTCCCTATAGCAGATGTGGCACCCCACTGGCACTGCCGGTGGCTCCCTGGGGAAATGGAGTGCCATGGGGGAGGAGCCATCAGAGCTCCACTTGTTCCTGGTTTGGCCGTCAAGAAACCCAAATCATGGACTCACAGGATCATGGAAGATGGAAAAGATTTCCCAGCCCATGGAGTCCAAGCTGTGGGCAGCCCCCACCTTGTTCCCAGCCCAGAGCTCTGAGTGCCACCTCCAGGTGTTCCTTGAACACCCCCAGGGATGGGCACTCCAAACCTGCCCTGCCAATGTTTAACAACCTTTATGGAGAAGGAATTTTCCCAAAATCCACCCTGAGCCCAGCCTGAGGCCGTTCCCTCTCCTCCTGTCCCTGTTCCCTGCAGCACAGCCCGACCCCCCCCGGCTGTCCCCTCCTGGCAGGGACTCGTGCAGAGCCACAAGGTCCCCCCTGAGCCTCCTCTGCTCCAGGCTCAGCCCCTGCCCAGCTCCCTCAGCTGCTCCAGACCTTTCCCAGCTCCATTCCCTGGAGCCTCTCCATCCCCTCCATGGGGCTGGGGAATGCTCCTGTTACTCAAAACCCATCTTCATTCCAAGGCCAGGTTGGACAGGGCTTGGAACACCCTGGGATAGTGGAAGATGTCCCTGGCTGTGGCGTGGGGTGGCTCTGGATGATCCCTAAAGTCCTTTCTCACCCAAAGCATTCCATGATCCATGAAAGGGGAGGATGGGAAGGTTTAGGGTGGAGGATGCAGCTCGAGCTTTTCTCAAACCCACATCAAACCTGCATCGCTGCTGGGCTGGGTACCAGGGCTGTGCTGCCAGGTTGGGATCCCCGGCGCTCAGGGCTCCTGTCCTGCCAGGCTGGGCAGGTTTTTTTGTTCGATTTTCCCCAGATTTCTGCTGTTCCCTGGCAGCAGGAATCAGCAGTGACCTGCTGCCATCTACTGGGAGCTGCCGAGGGAAAGGCAAGCATTCAAACATCCCCGTGATCTGCAGGAAGACTTTTAATTGCCAAATCTTAATTCTGTGTGTGACTTTACTCTTGATAAATACCGTGGTTGTGCCTGGGTGCCCAGGTTGCCTGAGGGTGGAGCTGGTGGAGGGAATCTTCCCTCTCTGAGAGCCATCTCTGAGCTCCACCTGTGTGTGGAGAGCATCAGGTCCAGCAAATCCTGACCTGGATGCCTTTGTTCAGAGTCAGGAGCCTCTGCAGAGCTCTGAGATGCCTGTGGGCGAGGGAAGTATCTCAGATGTTCTCCTTGGGGCTGCCCTCGAGCCAGGACTAAATTTGGGGTGATGAAGACCATTCAGTTTGAGTAAACCCCACATCAGCTGAGTACACAGGGCACTCTGCTCCCCCTCTTCACAGCTGAGTTGTGAAAGGTAAAAAATCCCCAAATCTTCACAGCCTGGATCCCAGGAAGTCCCTTCCCTACAGGGGATGAGGGCCAGAAGAGGCTCTGGAGGAAAAGCTTGTGGAAGGTTGTGCTGTCTCCATCCCAGGCTGGGCTCCTGTGTCTGCAGCGTGTCCTCGTTTGGGCTTGCAGCTTTTAATTAACGAAGCTGCTTTAGTTTTCAATTAAGGACTCGCTCGCAACAAAATCTGTATTTTCTTTCCCTTTCTTTTCCGCCTTGTTTGCTCCCCCCTGTAGTTTCTGCTGAGCTTTGATCTCAGTGCAGGTTTAATTAGCTGTAATTAACCGAAAATCAGAGGATTAAAAACCACCCCTCAGCTTGATGGCCTCGTCCTCACCTTCCTGCTCCTGCTGCCCCAGGGGGATTTAGGGGATCAGAGGGTCCCTTCCCCAGAGGGGTGCATCCCAAAGATCCCCCTATTTCTGGGGTCATTAAAGCTCCCCAGAACAAATCCCCCATCCGTGGATTCCAGTCCCAATTAATCTGCAGCTGCCAGGAGTTTTAGGAGGGCACCAATCTGTGCCTTCCCTGCATTCCCTAGAGCATTCCTTGGGGTGCCTCCCTGCTTTCAGTACCTTTGGAATCATGGAATTGTTTCGCTTGGAAAAGCCCTCCAAGATCATTGAGTCCAGGCCACCACTGCCCCATGTCCCCACGTGCCACATCCACGTGGATTTTAAATCCCTCCAGGATGGGGACTCCACCCCTGCCCTGGGCAGCCTTTTTGGGAAGGAATTGTCCCAAAATCCACCCCGAGGCCGTTCCCTCTCCTCCTGTCCCCGTTCCCTGGGCACAGCCCGACCCCCCCGGCTGTCCCCTCCTGGCAGGGACTCGTGCAGAGCCACAAGGTCCCCCCTGAGCCTCCTCTGCTCCAGGCTCAGCCCCTTCCCAGCTCCCTCAGCCTCTCCTGGTTTTCCAGACCCTTCCCAGCGCTTTTGGCCTTTTCAGCTGAGTGCCTGCTCCAGGTTTCCCAAACTTTCAGCTTTTCCTGTCCTCCAGGAGCTCCTGGAAGCTGGGGCGTGGCCAAATCCTGTTGTATTTTACTTACAAAGTCCTCTGCTGAAACTTCTCAGCCCAGGATGGAGATTTTGGAATATTTTGGAGATTTTGGAAGTAGTGACTCTGCTCTGAGGAAACCCTGCTCTTCTCCATGGATCTGCCCAATCCTTCTCCTCAGGGCTGCTCTCAAATAGTCCTCCCCAGCACAACTCTTGAGGCTTTACACCCCGTAGCATCCCCAGAGTAACTGGATTAGGGGCTAAACTCACACAGCACTCCTCTTCCCTGGACGTGGGAGGTCACAGAGCGTCCACTCTCCATGGGGAGTGCCAGAAGGAATCATCTGAAAATATCAGCAGGCTCTGGGGGGGCACCAGCCCTGCCCAGCCCTTCCAGTGTTGACTCAGTGGTTTATTTTGATCAGGCTTTCCAGCCCTTCCCCGAGGCACTTTTAATCCTCGCTCTGTAACCTTTAAAGAGAGAGCTTTCCGTGGCCTCTGCAATGATTTTCATTGCCTGGACGGGGATGTCTGAGCTGCTCCGAGCGAAGAGATTAATTCAATTTCCCTAAACTGGAAATGGACTGAAAAACTGAGAGGCTTCATTGACTTTTCCTCGCTCGGCTCGTGGCGTGTGAGAGAAACAATCAATGGGGTGAACTTCTCAGCCAGCAGAAACCTGGTGTTCCCATCTCCAGGCTCGGGAAAATGGGAATAAACAGTTTTAAGAAGTCTGTTTTGGCCAAAGCACATTCCTCCTCTGCCTTAAAACCATCAGGATATATTCTCCTGGAAATGAGTTACAAACAAATCCCTCATTTATCCCCGAGGTGACAGTCTTTTGCTGATATGTGCTTTCTGGAGACTAATAAGTTCTGAATGTCGGTGGGGGGAGAGGAAAAAAAAAATCAAAGTAATTACTTTGTGTTCCCAAGCTCCTTATTTGTGTAGGTGCCTGTGTGTTTATCTCCCTCTGTCATGCTGCATTGCTAATGGTAATTAAAGGCAAGGGATTTTTCCTGCTGGAAGTTTTCTATTCTTATTTTCACATTTAGTGATTTTGGCCTCGGTGACGATGCTTTGCCACTGGCCAGTCACTTGTGGAAGTGCTTTAATAGAAGGTCTGAGTTCAGGAAACTCTGCTTGCCTGGCTGGAATTGGATCGTTTTGTTTATCCAGGCCTGTGGAAGGGGAGGCGGGCATTGTTTTCTTCAGCACATCCTGGAGGTGTCAGTCCTGGTGGCCACTGTCCTCTCTGTGGTGGCTCTGGGAAATCGTGGAGAACTCATCAATATTTGCTTTATTTGCACAGAATTTGGGTTGTGGGTGGTGGCAGCAAAAATGTGGAGCAAACCCGCATGGTCCGTGGTTGGCAGTGGGGTGGGGTGGGCTCCCCACGGGCTCTGGATCCTTGGGAAACCCACCCAGGACACGCTGGTGGGAGCTCAGGGGGTGTGACAAGGGGTTCTGCCGGGTTCCCAGCCTTGCAGGGGACTCCAGTCTCTCCCTGCACTCCATTTTCCACAGGAAACATGGAAGGTGTTTTGTTGGGAAGAGGTTTTGGCTGGGAAGAGACCACAGGGCTTTCCCCACAGGCCCCCCCGGGCTGCAGAGTCTTAGACCAGGTCTAAAGTCTGGATCAGGAGGCCAAAACTGCAGCTCCAGACGGTGTCCAGGTTCTGATAAGTTTTTCATCCCACAGAAATATGAGGATGAGTGTGAAAGCTCACTTTTGGGTCCAGGCGAAGCCTCTGTGTGTGTGGTGGATCTACCACTGGCTTTAGCAGGATTTTGTGTGCACAGAGAGCAGCTTTATTTGTGGGCTTGCTCTAAAACTTCCATAGGAACATTCCAGCAAATCCTCTCCTCTCTGTCCCATCCAAGGACCTTTCCCTGATTCCCTGCACTTCCACAGCCCCAGGCTCTGGAAATCCCACCGAGCATCACACAAGGGCTTGGGCTGCAGACACGGAGGCAGCAGCTGCAGGGGTGGAAATGGGATCCAGTGGAACTGGAAATGGGATCCAGTGGAATCTGGGCGAGGAAGGAGAGGGAGTCACATTGGTTTTCCTTCATTAAAAGGTTTTCTTTTGCTTTAGAGTAGCCAAGAGTGGCACCTCCCAGCACAAGGAACTTCAGTGGAATGATTGTCTTTGTTTGGAATCAGGGAATCATTTGGGTTGGAAAAGCCCTCTGAGATCATCCAGCCCAACCCTTTACCTGTCACTGCCAAGGCCACCCCTGACCCTGTTCCCAGGTGCCACATCCACATGGCTTTGAAATCCCTCCAGGGATGGGGACTCCACCAAGCCTGGAAAACCCTTTTGGGGAAGAAAATTTCCCTGGTACCCAACTTAAACATCTCCTGGAACTTGAGGTTGTTCCCTCTTGTTTGGTCAGCTTGGGAGAAGAGCCCAACCCTCAGACTGAGCTTCAGCCAACCCCCAGAGCCATCCCATGGGAACAGATCCCCCTGTGAGTGTATGGGAATGTGACCTCCATGTCTGAGCTCCCCCAAATGACCTTGGATATCCTATTTGGGTTAGAAACTGCTTTTTTCTCCCGTGCTTAAAAGGTGGGTTCTTGGGAGAAGAATGTCTGGATGCTGTTCCGGGAGGTTCTGATGAAATTCCCGACAAGCAGCTTGAAGGGAAAGGACAGATTTTGTGTGACACATACAAAAAAAGAAACGACAAAAAAAAAAAAAAAAAAAGGAAGAACCATCACCGTGTCAGGAGCAGCCATCCCAGGCGTTTGTCTGCAGCTGAAGGGAAGGTAAATATCAGATTGTCAGCTGGAGATGCGTCTCTATTGCCTGGCTCCCACCTGCAAATGGCAGCAATTAGGAAAATGTCCTGCCTTTTTCACAGGAGGCAGCATCTTCCCAGCAGCCAGAGAGGCTCGGGCAGGCCCGGAGGAGCAGATGGCTTTGCCCTGTCAGCCAGCTCTCATTAGGGCCTGCAGAGCCCTTATCAGCTCGGGAATTGCTGATCCCGGGGCTGGCTGCTGCTGCTGGAGTCACTGCAGTCACAGCTGCCACTGCTCCCTCCTCTCTCTTCATTAGAGGAAGGCAGGGGTGACGCTTTCCCACCGCTGCAGTCAGAAATGTGTCCCTTGGGAGGGCTGGGAAGGAGGGAGGGAAATGTCGGTGTTGGGACACAAAGGGACAGCGAGGACGTGGCCAGGTCTGGGCACAGGGCTGGTGAGGTGAGAGAAGGGAAAAGGGAGAAGGGAGAAGGGAGAAGGGAGAAGGGAAAAGAGAGAAGGAAAAAGGGAAAGGGGAGAAGGGAAAAGGCAGAAGGAAGAAGGGAAAAGAGTGAAGGGAAAAGAGAAGGGAAGAGGGAAAAGAGGGAAGGGAAGGGAAGGGAAGGGAAGGGAAGGGAAGGGAAGGGAAGGGAAGGGAAGGGCCAGTTCCTGGTGGGATAGAGGAGGGGAAAGGGAAACTGAGGAAAGGACAGGAGTAGCAGAACTGAGAGGACCAACAGGCTCAAGCCATGACACAGCATTGGGGTAGAGCAGCGATGGCAGCAGGTGTAGCCCAGGAACAGCGGGGTTCCAGCTCTTTAAATTCTTCAGGGGAGGTCTGGACTGGATTTAGGAACTCTTTTTTTTTTCCCAGAAAGGGTTATAAAGCACTGGCAGAGCTGCCCAGGGCAGTGGTGGAGTCACCATCCCTGGAAGAGTGCAAAACCATGTGGATGTGGCACTTGGGGATAAGGGTTAGTGGTGACCATGGTGGTGAAGTGGTTGCAGTGGACGCTTGAATTTTGGCAGGTTGAAACACATTCCTCCAGTTCCTCTATAGTTAATTACTGTTTAATCAACAAGATCTTTCATTCATTGAGTTTTGGTCAGGCTTGGAGGTTTTAGCCAACTCAGGGCTGGTGGTGAGTCCAGGTGCAAAGCCACATGTTCAGCTGATGATCCTAAATAATCCTAAATGATCCTAAATAAGGATTTCCACCATCTGCATTCTGCAACCAGGAGTTTCATCCTTCACCTTCTGCTGAGGATCCATGCCTGGGGATGTGCTGGTCATTCCAGCACAGATGGTGGGATCTGTAACGTTCCCAGCTATCACTTCTTATCCTCAGGGTTTATTCCCCAAAAGAAGTCCCAAGATGGTTTTTTCCACCTTTCAAATGCTGCTGCTGGGAACACCCCAGGACCTTCCTTTGTTACTGAAGGATTGATTGATGATTATGGGGGGAATTTGCTCTCATGCCAGGGAATGTTCTCAACAATCAGCCATCTCCTGTCTCTGGGATCACAGAATCATGGAATGGTTTGGGTTGGAAGGGACCCTAAACCCCCTTCCCCTATCCCAGGGTGCTCCAAGTGTCTCATCACCCTCACAATAAACCCCTTCCTCCTAAAATCTCATCCAAATCTGACCTCTTTCAGTTTAAAACTTCCCTTTTGTCCTGTCACTATCTGTGGCCTGTGTAAAAAGTTGTTTTCCATCTTTTTTTAATTAATTCTCTTTAAGGATTTAAGGCTGCATCCCAAAGAGTTTGGGATGTAACCAAGGTTTTATGGGCTCTGTGGAGTCAGTTGGGGACAAGATTCCCCTCAGCCTTTTCTGACCCATGGAGGAACAGCTCCACATCATCTTCTTTCCTCCCTTGCACCCCTTTCCTCCCTCTTCAACTGTGCAGTAACATCTTATTTGGGGGATTCAGCCTCCCCCGTGGTGTTCCCCAGGAGCTTTCCCGGGAAAGGCGTGATCCATCCGAGCTGGATTTCGGTGCGATTGCCATAATTACCCTCTGACTTCCACCCTCGAGCGAGATGAGGCGGCCCAAAAGGAGAGCTGTGATTTTTGCAGTAAAAAAAAACCCACCAAAAAAAACCCCAAATAAACTGAGAAATTATTCTTGAAGTGCCAAAGGCGAGAGGCCCCGGGGCAGGAACGAGCAGGGAATGCAGATCAGGCAACGCCGTCTATCCAAGGTGGAGCCTCTGACATTAAAAATTCCGACTCAAATGCGGGAAACGTGGAGTGAAGGGGGTGAATTATTGATGGGGAGCAGGGATTACCATATCTGACAGATGGAGACTGTCTGAGAACATTTTGCAGAGTGGCATCTGCGCCGTGCCTGATTGGCGTCCCTGAACTTTCGCGCGTCAGATGTCGAATATCAACACACAAACTCTGATGTAGCAATTAAATCTGTCCTCTGATGAACCTGGGCCTCGTAGCCAGGAGAAATCCACACCTTCAGAGAAAGTCCAAATGCCTCGATTCTTATTTTTGAGGGAGATATTTGAATAATCACAACCGGAGCACTGCATTGAATGCGCGCACCTATGATGATGTCAACACGGAGATATATTCAGGAAATTGTGTGCGGCGTATCATGTCTTACTCCAATTTTACTGAAGGCTGTAAAGCTCCCCTTTTATCATTTGTGTTCCCGATTTGAGCTCAAATAATACAGAGAAGCTCTAAAATTCAGCTGCCACCTCACGTCACAGAGGCGCATTAACACCTAAAGCTGAAATGGGTCTCTCAGGTAGATCTTCTTCCAGGGAAGTCGTAAATCAGACACGGATTCCACCTTGTCATGTGTGGAAAAACAAAGAGGGGAAGGAAAGAAGTGCAAAGAAGAGCAAGTTTGATGCTTTGGTGGGGAACAGCTTGGATTGGGAAGAAGCAAGATATAAAATATGGCTTTTTTAATAGGATTCAGTGCCTTCAGATCCCAGGTTGTTTTCCTAAGCCCAGCCCAACGTGGGAAATGGGTGAATTTTTCTGCCATCTGTTATAAGTGCTGGGGGAAATTCAGTTTCCCTTCATGGAGAAAGTAAGATTTTGGGGATCATCAGGAAAATGTGCTTTTAGTCCCCGGAGGGGCTTTCAGGGGTGGAATCTGGGATTGGTTACTCCAGGAGCATCACTATTAGGAAAAATCTCTTCAGCCAAAGAAGGGCAGGGCTGGAATACCCATCCCTGGAGGGACTGAAAGCCATGTGGTTGTGGCATTTGGGGACATGGTCAGTGGTGGCCTTGGCAGTCCTGGGAATGGTTGGACTGGATGATCTTAAAGGGCTTTTCCAACCCGAACGGTTCCCTGATTCCATGATTTTGTTGGGTGGCATCCACCCCGTTGGACACACAAGGAGATCCCCTCTGGCCCCGTAATCACAGAATGGATGAGGTTGGAGGGGACCATGCTGGGGTCCTTGGTCCTTCTCACCCTCAAAGTTGCCTTTGAGAGAACAGAGAAGTTCTGGATGCAGTGTCTCTCCAAAGTGCCCCAGGAAATTCTCAAAGGGGAATTCCAAGAGGTTGAAAAATTAATAAATTACTACAGAAAACTCCAGGTTCAGCTCTCGCAGCAGAGTCCTTTGGAGAGCCTGGAGGTTTTGTGCCGCTGAAGATGCCTCTGTGGGAGGAGATGAAAAGCAGTTCAGAGAATTGCCGGGCTTTTGATGGCTCTGAACTACTCCACCATCCAGAAGCAGTGCAGAGACTCTCTTCTCACTCTGGTGGGGACCAGTTTTGTTTCCATGGAGGTGCTGTTGCACTGCAGTGGAGTCTGTCCATAAAAAGTGATGAGCAAAGGGATGCAACTCCAAGATATTCCATGAGTGAAACCCGTTTTTTCCATGCAGTGGAGAGTGGAGATAGAAGCCCCATGTATTCTGGGTTTTACCTTCCACTGACATTGCCTTGATAATATTTTCATTTAAAACACTCAGATTCGTGCTGTCTGGCAAAAAAATACTGTAGTGAAGCTCTGTTGGATGAAAAGGTTGGGATAATTTGAGGTAAACCCACCAGGAATGGCTAGAAGAGGCCACAGCTGTACTGCACCCAGCAGTGTGGGAGCTGCTTTTAGTGGTGGTGGGTTTCAATCCCTCTAAATATGACTTTTGCCTGCAGAATGATAGAGAGGGAGAAGCAATTTCAACCAAAAATGCTGGACATGAGCAGCAGCTGCCCATAAAAACCTGTGGCCTCAAACCTGGAGGTTTCCAGGCATCGGGAGAAGTTGGGATGACATGTTCCTCAGGCAAGTGGCCAGCAGAGAAAGCAAGGAAGAGAGGGTTGAAGCTCTGAATCCCTCATCCAGCAGACCCACAGTTCCATGCTGATGGCCACCACTTGTAGCCACCTCAAATTTTGGCACTGAACCCATCCTGGTGACTTTCTGCCATAGTTGCTACACTGTGGCTTGGTGCACCTGGCCACGGCCCAGGGCTGGACCTGACCACAGCTACTACAGCCTCATGGTCCTGACCACAGCCTAGTGCTGGTCCTGACCACAGCTACTACAGCTTCATGCACCTGACCATAGCTACTGCAGCTTCATGGACCTGACCATAGCTACTACAGCTTCATGCACCTGACCACAGCCTAGTGCTGGTCCTGACCACAGCTACTACAGCCTCATGGTCCTGACCACAGCTACTACAGCTTCATGGTCCTGACCACAGCTACTACAGCTTCATGCACCTGACCACAGCTAGTACAGCTTCATTGTCCTGACCACAGCTACTACAGCTTCATGCACCTGACCATAGCTACTACAGCTTCATGCACCTGACCCAGCCTAGTGCTGGAGCATGGCACACAACTACTGACCACAACTACTGCAGGAAAATTGACTTGATGAGCCTGACCACAACCTACTACAGGCAGACATTGACTTATGGAACCCAACCATGACCTACTACAGGCAGAAATTGGCTTGTGGAGCCCAACCACGACCTACTACAGGCAGACATTGACTTGGGAACACAACCATGACCTACTACAAGCAGATCTTGACTTGTGGAACCCAACCATGACCTACTACAGGCAGATCTTGACTTGTTGGGCCCAACCACAACCTACTACAGGCAGAAATTGGCTTGTGGAACCCAACCATGACCTACTACAGGCAGAAATTGGCTTGTGGAACCCAACCACGACCTACTACAGGCAGACATTGACTTGTTGGGCCCAACTATGACCTACTAGAGGCAGACATTGCCTTGTGGAACCCAACCATCACCTACTACAGGCAGAAATTGACTTGGGAACACAACCATGACCTACTACAGGCAGAAACTGGCTTGTGGAACCCAACCATGACCTACAGAAATTGGCTTGAGGGCCCTGCTTGTGCTTCTGCCCCAGTTCACTGTTCTGTCCCCATCGGGCAGATCCCATCGTGTCCTTCACCCGTCAGCAGCTCCCAGCCATTCTTGGTTTATCAGAGCTCAGCTGGCACCACTGAGCACCTCCCCAGCCGCGTCCAGTTCCACATCACTTGATCCTAAATAAAGCTGGGGGGTTGACACAGTGATTGTTGTTCCCAAAGGGAAGGGAAATTTGTGGGATTTTTTTGCTGACTGGAGCAATCTCTGCTGCACTTCTGTGGAAGTGCTGACTCCCTCTTCTTTCAGGCTACATTCATTTCCACGTTCCCTCCAATTTATGCATGAGGCAAGGGGAAAAATCCCTTAATATTCCTTATAAACTGGCAGATGGTATAGATAATTTATTTTTTTTTTACTATATGCAGTAAAATGCAAATGTGTGTGGCTTATTTGCAAATGCTGGCATTAATGACTGATATTTAAACAGGTCAGATTAACACTTTTACTGATCTATTAAAAAGATTCTTTTCCAATCATTTGCACACTCAAAATCAATTTTAATACAACATGTAAATTGAATTTAATTTTTTTATACAAAATTGCATTTATCTTCCTGAGCCATTAAATTTACTATTTAATATGTACTTTCCAGCTCACTTGGCTAGAATTTCATTGCTCTTTATCTGTATAAATTTAATTAGCCTTGATATCATCAGTATATTATAGAACTAATTAAAGATTTAGATAAGTGCTGAGGGTGCTTGTTTAATACCCTATAAAGTTCCGTTTGGAGAGGGAGAATTTCCATCTTTCATTAGGATCAGCCGGTTTGGAGCTCCAAGGAGTGGCTCAGACATTGTTTTTTGAAGAATTATTTAATGGGCTCTAATGGATTTATCCTTCCTTTGAAAAGCTGTGTAATTGCTGTGTCTCGCTGCACGCTGGGAGGGGGCTCTGAGGTGTTCAGGGATGGGTTTAAGTGCTCTGTGCACGTGGGGATCCTCAGAGATCCCCATTCCCAGAATCCCAGGATTGTTGAGGTGGGAAAAGCCCTCCAAGGTCACGGAATCCAAGCTGTGCCCACCTTGTCACCAGCCCTGAGTGCCACATCCTTGGACACCTCCAGGGATTGGGACTCCAAACCTCCCTGGGCAGCCTTTTCCAATGTTTACCAACTCTTTCCATGAGGAAATTCCTTCTGATCTCCCACCTGAGCCTCCCCTGGAGCTCGTGTTCCCAGCAGGGCAGCGTTGTCCAAGTGATGAACCCTGGGGGGAAGGGAGAAGGAAACAAGAAGGAAATATTAAGGAGAAAATAATAGATAACTATCAGGATAAAAAGGAGGAGGGAGAACAGGAGAGAGCTTTGGGAAGCGTGGTGCTGTTCTGCACGTCCCTTACCCTTCCCTCTGCAATTAATTCTGCATTTAAGAGGTGATTTCTCATCTGTGTTTGACAAAAAGCTCGGCAGCGGTGACAAACCCAGTGACAGAGCTGCACGTGGCACCCAGAGGTGTTGGCTGGGGGGTTTTAATCCTAAATGGGTTCGTCTGTATAAAATGCAGCCCCCAGGTGAGCTGATTTATATGTAGGGCTTCATACGTTGTCTCTGTGGTTTAAACTTTAAAAGGGAAAGTAATTGGATTTTCTAACGAGGTTGTCTCTAATTAGAAGGCTGTGCTTGTGCCCTTTTGAATAAATACACTTATTTTTCTTGCCTGGCTCCGTACCTGATCACAGCTCTGTGTGGGTACTGAGCAAGGGGTGAGGGCTTCCCACCTCTGATACTTTTCCCTGCCTTGGATAAATGACTTAATTTTAATTATTCTTCCAGCTTTTTTTAAAAAACCCCAATATTATCCTTCCACCCCTTGATTATTTAATAAGGGCTGTGATTTGCAGAGCTGCCGCAGGAGCGTGGAGCACCACTGTACTCCAAATTCACTTTTATTTCTTCCTCTCCTGCTTTGTTCCCTCTCCCAAACCATTTCCCATCTTGGAATTTTGCACATTTTAGGTTTTTAAGTGGGGTTTTTTCACGTTCTTGTGCTTTTTTATGTTCTTGTGAGGCCACCTGTGCCTTCTGCCCCAGATTGTGCCACGTGTGGTGATGGGGAGCTGCTTGCAAGGGGCTGTGGATGAGGTGAGCACAGAGAACGTGGAGATCACAGTGACAGGAACATTTTTGGCCTCATTTTGGGGTTTTTCCTGTAGCCATGTAGGGGCTTCTTCCTCAGCCCAGGCAGGCAGGAGAAGCGTCCAGGTCTTGGTGTGGTGTCTGAGAGGAGCTGAGGTCGACCAGAACAGCAAAACCATCTCTGATGTGAACTCCCCTGAAGCCCTTTGGGTTCTTCTGGAGGCACAGAAGGAACATTCCCGTTGGTGTCCCCAGAACTGCTCCGGGTTGGTTGAAAATCAAGCAAGACATCTGAAGAAAAGTCAATCAGGATTTACATTCCCTCGTGGAATGGTGTCCTCGGGGTGGTGTCCCTTATTTTAGGGTTGTAGCTGCAGTTCAGGATGAGCAGTGGCTGGAAAGAGGAACTGGATCCATCCCCGGAAGTGTTCAAGGCCAGGCTGGATGGGGCTTGGAGCAACCTGGGATGGGGATGTTGTCCCAGCTGGAATTAGATGATCCTTAAGGGCCCTTCCAACCCAACCCATGCGTGATTCCATGAAAAGCCCTGACGGAGCTGTCCCCTCCCATCCCAATTTTCCATCTCCTCATCAGAAGCCCTGGAGCTGGAACCAGCAGCTCCCACATTTGCAGATCTTTGATTTCCAGTGCTGCTCACTGATGTGTGTGTGCAAACATCCCCAGCCTTCACCCGGTGCAGGGATTACAGGAATTGCTGCTTCGCCTGGATTTGCCTTTGGTGTTCTGAGCTCGCGAAATTACCCTGGCAAACTCCTGCCTGGAGCATCTCTGCTGCCCCACATCCAGTGCCCTATGACCATTCCCAACTCTGCCCCATTCCCACCTCTGATAACTCCAAAGGGAAAAATGCCCCATGGGATTTTCTTCTTTCAGCCAGGCCTGAAAATCCATTTCTTCTGCATTACCTGACTGAAGTCACCTAATTTCTTGCTGGTTTTCCCTTTTTTTTTTGCACTCGCTTATCCCCTTCTATATTTAAATGTCATGGTTCCACCATGATCTTCAGATATCAAAACTGAGTGATTTTATAACCACAGCTTTGTTCTTTTTTATCATCTTCAGCTTCTTGCTTGTCCCGCCCGGTGGTTTTTCATAAAATCACAGAATTTGGGTTGGAAAGGACCTTAAATATCATCCCAACCCCCTGCCATGGGCAGGGACATCTTCCCCTATCCCAGGGTGCTCCAGCCTGGCCTCGGACTCTTCCAGGAATCCAGGGGCAGCCACAGCTGCAGTGGGAATTCTGTTCCAGGGCCTCCCCACCCTCACCATAAAATCCTCCTTCTATCCTGTCTCCCTGTCCCCTCATTTGGTTTTTATCCAGATTTTCCATAAGTGCTTCCTACTTAACCTTTTTGACTTTGGCTGCCAAAGCCCCTCCCTAATCCCCCAAAAGAGAGGGAGATAAGGGACAGAATTTCTATTTCTCTCTTTTTTTTTGTTCCCTTTGGCCAGTTCAGAGCCCAGACTGGAATTCCTGCCCAGACAATCCCTGTCTGATGCAGAGCAGGCCCCCAGCTACATCAGGAAGGGATAATTAAAGTGGGATCCTTTATTCTGAAACATCACCTCCTCTGAAGAGGAGATCAAGTCGTTCTCAGGGAAATCAGGATTTCATTTGGAATTCACCTGGCCACCTTTTGAAAACTTTTTTTTTTTTTTTTTTTTTTTTTGGGGTTAGAGGTGAACATTAGCATTTAAATGGAGAATGGTATTAATAGCCCTCAGAGGAGCTGGGCTCATCCTGATTGCCTTTCCCAAGACTTTTTTTTCCCCGTAAATGAGAAAGCTTCTTAATTTTTATTCTCTTTCTCCAGGAACAGAGTTCAAGAGACCGTTTTTTAATGTGGGTATCTCCAGATATATAAGCTCCAAATGCCTCCTTGCAGAACGGGTTCATGGTTGGCAATTTGCTGTAGCTTCTTTCCAAAGTGCTGCTCAAAAGCCAACAAAACAAACTGGTTTGGGGGTCAGGTGGATTCTGCACTTTTGGTTTGCCCACGGGATGTCTTTTTTTCCTGCGGCTGGGAACCATTTCCATCCCATTAAAGGGATATTTAACCTTCCCTGTCTGCTCTTAGCACAGAGCTGTTCCTCCTGTCGTGGTGGATCTTCAGGGGCAATTCCAGATGGATAAAGGGAGCAGGGAGAGTTCAGTTTTGTCCTTAAAAAGTGTCCAAAAATATTTAAGGCAGCTTTGGATCCAATCCCATTGCCAGTGGTCAGAGGAACAGGCCATGGGTGTCTCAGTTGGGATGTGAGCTCGTCACATGAAAAATTGATTTTATTTTAAAAAAAATTAACAAACCTTTGTCATCCGAACCATCAAAATTAGTTAATTATCCTGTTTGAGCAGGATATTAATGATTTGGGATCCCTCAGGCAGTCCTTCACTCCTCATTCCCCAAAATGTGCCATCAACACTGGGGCTGGATGCCAGTGGAGAAGTTTTTTTACCATCCTGAAGAGCTGAAGGCCTGGAGCAGATTAATTCTCTTGTAAAGAGCAGCTCTTATTCCACAGGAATCTGGGAGAAGAATTCTTGTGGAATAAGAGGAGCCTTCCTAAGAAGAACAGGTTCCTAAGAACCTGTTCCATGGTTTTGTGTGTAAAATCTCTCCTGTTAGATCAGCCCAACTAATCCCATCGGTGCTTTTCAGCATGACACAAATAAAGAGAGTAAACATGGAAATAAAAGGATTTCTGTGCTGGGATGAGTCCCTGGGACACTTTGTTCCCATCAGCTGCACTCCCCACAATCCTAGAATGAGTTGGGTTGGAAGGGACCTCCAAAATCATCCCTGCCATGGGACACCTTCCATCATCCCAGGCTGCTCCAAGCCCCGTCCAGCCTGGCCTTGGGCATTCCAGGGATCCAGAGGCAGGGAAGTTTTGCTCCAAAGCAAAAAATCCATGGCCTTCCCAAGGTGACAGAGCACCTTAAAGGAAAAAAAGGCAAAAAAGGGCTAAATCTGCCCAAACTGATGGCTGGACAAGCCCAGCAGCACAGCCCCCTCCTCTCCTCACAGCTCCTTCCTCACCTGTCCTAAATCCGGGCTGACTGAAGAATTCCTGCACCTCACAAACACAGGATTCATCTGTCGCTCTTCTCAGGATCAGATTATTTTTTAATTAAAAAATTTCCTCTAAAATAAAAGGGGAGCGAGCGAGGCAGCAGGGAAGGAGCACAAGGTGTGCATTTTTAATTGGGTGCAATTAAAAACCTGCCGCTCCGGCATGGCAGCGCCCGCGGCCAAGCCCCATTTGCATGAGTAATTATTCACTCCATTACAGAGTCTGCTCAACTTTGCCTTCCTTGTCTTTGAAAGTATTAATAAATATTGATCAGACACTCTCCTGTTTGCCTTCGCCCAAGCAGCTCTGATGGACTCAGCCTCTGATGTTATCAAATAATGAAATATGAAAGAGGGAGTGGGATGAGCCTCTTGTTCTGTGATTTTTTATTTAGGCTCTTCATTTTCCTTTCACAAGTGTGTTTGTCCCTGCCATTATAAACCCTCTTTTGATTATCAAGAGGTGGCTGAGTTGTAAAGGATGGAGGGAATAAATAAATGGAGGGCAGGTGAGGGGAATCTGCCCCGTGGAATGCTGGCCAACTGCTTTGTGGTTTTAAAGTTGAGGTTTAAAACCAAGGAAAATAACTAAAAGTCACCGAAAGCTCAGTCTGTCATCTGACAAACAGGTTAATAAATAATTATGTGGGATTAGCAAACCTAACCAAAGAGCAAATTTAGCACCCCAAGATCTCTTTTGGCTTCAACATGGGCATGGCCAAGCACAGGGAAGCTGATTGACCCTTCCCAGATCATCAGCCTGGGCAGGAAAAGCTCCCAGGGCTCCGCCATGGGATATCTGGGGGGAGGAGAGAGGAGGTCAAAGCAGGGGTGGAACTGGATGGGCTTTAAGGTCTCTTTCAACCCAAACCATTCTGTGAGTCTCAATAAAGGGGATTTCTGTCACTTTGACTGTAAGACCTGCCCACGTTGGGCACAGGGTGCCCAGAGCAGCTGGGGCTGCCCCTGGATCATCCCTGGAAGTGTCCAAGGCCAGGCTGGACAGGGCTTGGAGCAGCCTGGGGTGGTAGAAGGTGCCCCTGGCCATGGCAGGGGGTGGAACAAGAGGAGCTTTGAGATCCGTTCCAACCCAAACCACTCTGGGATTTCAGGATGACGTTCAGCAGGATGACGTCTGCGCTTTGTTCAGAGCTTTCTCTGCTCGTGGCTGAATAAAAAATAAATTTTATTCTTGATGCATAAAAGCAAGAGCTCATGGAATTCTGCCAAAGCAAAGGTCTGGACCATCAAGCACCACAGCTAAGCAGGGTGTTTTTTTGTCTTTGCAGGCAGTATTACGAGATGCTCTACAACACAGCCGACGAGCTGCTGAACCTGGTGGTGGACCAGGGCGTGAAGTACACGGAGCTGGAGTACATCTACGCCCTGAACCTGCTGCACCGCAGCCAGACGGGCGTGGGGGACCAGACCACGCAGAACATGAGGCTGCAGCGCCTCAAGGAGATCATCTGCGAGCAGGCTGCCATCAAACAGGCCACCAAGGACAAGAAGATCACCACCGTGTGACCCCCTCTGCCGCCCACGTCGCCCGCGGCTGGCGGGTGGCGCCTCCAAGTTTTTTTTTTTTTGTTGGTTTTGTTCTGTTTTAATCAAAGAAAAAGTGGGAATCTTCTGGGTGTTGTGGTGAGGAGGGAAATGCCATTCGAGATGTGGGGTTGGGGTGGTTTTGGTGGGTATCCGTGTAATGCTTCTTCAATGTTCTCCCAAAAGTGATTCCACAGCAGGAACCCCAGTGGGGTTTGGGGTGGGATACTCAGCTTTGCTCTGTTGCTGCTGCTTTGCCTTGAGATGTAAAGGGAGCTGTGGGGTGGGAAAAGGGAGAATTGGGTCTTGGAAGTTCAGACCACACTAAATAATCAGTACCCTGCCAGTCAATCCCAGACCTGTTGATCACAAGTGGGATCGTGATGGTTTGGAGATCTTTTTTGGAGCCTGCTCAGCTCTGCTAGTGCTTTCTCCAGGTTGTTCCCACATGAAGTTTCCTGCTGTTTCCACTGCTAAAAGATGGGATTGTTTATCCCTTCAGGTGGTGATCAGCCAGTTCTGCACGTGGGAGGTAACACGGGAGCATTTGTTTCCACTTCTCCTCTTTCATTATCCCGGAGCCATCTGGCGCTCCTGCAGCGCCGGGTGGATGCAGGAGAAAATTGCCAATATAAAATAACAAAAAAAGCTTCCTTCTCCTGTCCTGAATGTTATCTTTGAGTCCCTCCAGCTCCAGAGATATTTTGTGGCTGTACTTGATGCACTGGAAGGACAGGCAGAGTTGTGTAGCTCAGCACCAATGATCAGCAAAGGCAGGAGGGCACCAAATCCGGGGTCTGAGGCACACCCAGGGCACCAACTCTGCCCTGCCTTGACCCTCTAAATTCACTTGGCAAAAGGTTTCTTATTCCTCCAAAATCAGAATCCACTGCATTTGTAATTGCCAGGAAAAGTGGGGACCCAGCTGGGTTTCCTGTGCTGAGAAAGGTTCTCTCTGAGCTGTAGGTGCTTTGTGTGTCAACCTTGAAATTGCAGAATTAAAGGATGTTTAAAATCCCTGGAGGTTTGTCTGGCTGTTTTTAATAACTGGCATTCCTGAGGTGTTTAAAAGATTCCTTTCCAGCCCCAAATTCAGTTTTCTCCAAGGCTCCATCAGTGTGGAAATGATTTTCTGAGTCACTCAGTCCAACCCTCAGCTACCACAGACCAACTCTCACCATCCACGTAACGCACAGAACCCATCAGTTTTTTGTTGTTAGGAATCTTCCGAGGTTTTTTTTCCCCTCATTTTACTCATAATCCAATTTTTTCTCATGCCAATATTGGCCATTAACTGCAGGAGTTCCTCCCTTCCCCTGATGGGTTTGCAGGAGTGGGGAGAATTCCATGCGGGATGGTGATGGGATGTTCCTGGGGTCACAGATCTGTGTTCACCTGCTCAGACCCTGCGACGTGGAGCTCCTGGAATGCTGGATATTCCCTACCCAGACTTTGGGAAAGGGAAAAGGAGCTGCTTGGGACAAGGAAATCCCATTTGAGACCCTGTGAGGTGTGGGACTGATGTGTGAGGAGCTCTGAATTCAGACGGGGCTGCTGTGGCCCAGTGTGCAACTGGTTAATTATTAATTTCTGAATAACCTGAGCCCCTGCTTTGCTGATCTCAGGCTTTGCAGTCCACATTTCCCACCCACCCAGCAGCTGTGCTGGTGGGGGCCAGGACAGATTGGATAAAATCAGGGAAATCTCATCTTTGGGAGTATTTTTGAGTCTAAAACAAATTATTTAAGCTGTTTTTCCTTGAGCTGCTCCTCACGTTGTCCATCACAGCCCCACGAGGTGTGAACAGAGCAGCAGTGACACTCAGGGACTCACCTGCAGCAGGTGCAGAGGAAAGAGAAGATTTTTCCGTTGAGGTAATTAGAGTTTGCAATTAACTGGTGTCTCCTCAAGAGCTCAGACTCTCAGTCCTCTCCAAACCTTCACAAGGGAAGTGAATTTTCCAGGGATCACAGCAAGGAGAAAGGCAGGAGCAGCGTGTGGAATGTGGGAATCCAGACCCCAAGCACCTCATTCCAGCCCTCCACGGACATTCCCTGCTCCAGCTTCCTCTCTACACACAAGAACGTTGGACTCCGTGATCTTAGAGGCCTTTTCCAACCCTAATTCCAGGATTCTTCCTTGCAGCAGCATCCTAGAATCCTCATCAGAGGATCCTCGTGGAATATTTTTTTCCTGGGAAGGTGGTTTTGGAATGGAGCACATTTTCTTCCCACCGTGAGTGTAACACACCACGGATGCTGTGATTTTGAAGCACAGCAGTCGGGTTGTTTGTCACCGAGAGTGGTTCAGCCCGGAGAAAAAGAGGCTCAGGAGCCACCTCCTCACTCTCCACAACTCCCCTAGAAGAGGTTGTAGCCAGGTGGGATTTGGCTTCTTCTCCCCTGAGCGACAGGAAACGACCTCAAGTTTTACCAGGAAAGGTTTAGACTGGAAATGAGGGAAAAGATCCCCTTGCAAAGTCTCTGGGTGTTGGTGTTTGTTTCAAACCCTCTCTCACTAACGGGAGATACACCGTGGGTGTGGGGGAGAGATTTTGGGAACAATTTTTGTTTACAGAGCTGGGTGGTGGGTTGAGACAATCTGTTGTGGTTGGGAGGAAATAACTCCTCAGACAAGCCCCCCCGTGTCCACACAGCCCCCTCAGCATCCCTCTGCAGCCACCCTCGGGGGGCTCCCTCTGGAAGAACAGGGTGGCTCTGAGCCCCCAGAGGCTCCTGAGGTGTTTGGGAAGTCCCCTGAGGGCACATTTGGTCACCAGGTGTTTGAGGTCCTGGACTCTCCACAGAGGAGCCGCCACCCTTTTGGGTTTGGGCTGAGCCCCACCGCCCCTCATTGGTGCTCAGGTGTCCTCATGGTCCTGTCCATGCTTCACCAGGCTCTGGCTGTCCTGAATTTGTCACTTCTGAGGGATGGAACAGAAGATCAAGGCTCCTGAAAGCACCAGCCCTTGGGAAACTTTTCTGCCTTCCCAGCATTGATTTTTCCTTTCCTGCTCTCTGGTTCCTGTTTCTCCATCCCAGCCCATGGAAATCAGGCACAAAATGCATTTATAACACATTGGCAGTGGGAGATGGTTTCCCACGGGGAAAAAAACATGAGAGGGTGTTGGAAACTCTGCAAAAATCCTGGGAACATCCTTTATCTTTGACCTGAGCTGTGCAGAGCACAACCTGCCCCAAATCTGCCCCGCAGGAGGGACCCAGTCCTCGCTCTGGGATCTCTTACGAGAGCACAGAACATCTCCAGATCTGCATCCAGTGCTGGATCCAACAGCAGCAGCTCCTGGAGCTGCTGGAGAGAGGGTCCAGAGGAGGCCATGGAGCTGCTCCAGGGCTGGAGCCAGCCTGGGAGAGCTGGGGGTGCTCACCTGGAGAGGAGAAGGCTCCAGGCAGAGCTTCCAGCACATTGCAGGGCCTGCAGGGGCTCCAGGGTCGCTGCAGAGGGACTGGGGACAAGGCCTGCAGGGACAGCACACAGGGAATGGCTGCCAGTGCCAGAGGGCAGCCTTGGATGGGATCTTGGCCATGAGGAATTCCTGCCTGGGCTGGAATTGCCAGAGCAGCTGGGGCTGCCCCTGCATCCCTGCAGTGCCCCAGGCCAGGCTGGACACTGGGGCTGGAGCAGCCTGGGACACTGGCAGGTGGCCCTGCCATGGCAGGGGTGGCACTGGATGGGCTTTAATGTCCCTTCCCACCCAAAGCATTCCAGGATTCTGTTCCCTTGCACCAGTCCTTCCCCACAAATCATTCTGCTGCCCTGACACGACCCTGCAGGACACAGCAGGCCACAGACAAAGTCTGGAGATTGTGTTTTGTAGAGCCCCATGAAATGCCGGCAGCTCTGCCAGAAATCATTCCAGGCAAGTGCTCCCTTGGTGCTTAAAGAGACAAGGAAATACTTCTCCAGACCACAAACCCGAAATGTTTCCACGGGGGCTGTAAATGTTCATGAGGGTTTCACAGTTTCCTTTTTACAGCCTCATAATCTTTACTGGGTTTTAATTACGCCACGATCTTGAAGCCTGTGCCAGACACAATAGGAAAGGTGGAAGGAAAAGCAAATTGCTCTGATTCCTTTCATAGTTTGAGTGCCAGCCTCCAACACGTCCTCTCCTGAGGGTTTCATCCCCTTTTTTATCCTCTTGATTAAGGATGATACAAACCTGCCAGGCAGATATAAATTCATTTATTGGATGTACACACACAGGCACGGATAGGACAGAGATGGATGGATGGATGATGGATGGATGGATGGAGGGATGGATGGATGGAGGGAGGGAGGGATGGATGGATGATGGATGGATGGATGGATGGATGGATGATGGATGGATGGATGGATGGATGGACGGACGATGGATGGATGGATGGATGGATGGATGGATGGATGGATGGATGGATGATGGATGGATGATGATGGATGGATGGATGGATGATGGATGATGGATGGATGGAGGGATGATGGATGGATGATGGATGGATGATGGATGGATGATGGATGGATGGATGGATGGATGGATGGATGGATGATGGATGGATGATGGATGGATGGATGGATGGAGGGATGGATGGACCGACCACCCAGGTATCAAGGTGTGGATCCCCCCCAAACTCATCACCTGCCATTCACAGACAGCTTTGCTGGGGAGCCTTTCCACTGAGGCTCTCTCTTTGTCTTTGACTGCAGCAGTTTTATTTTATTAGCATGAATCATAATTGCAAATCTCGTTCTGGCTGTGGTGGATGGCAGCGAGGGGAGGGCACTCAGACAGGAGCGGGGAAGAGGTGCCAAGAGGAAATTAGCACTGCAGGAATGTCACTTCTGTGGCACACAGATGAGCAGGGAGCTCTGCTGGAAGGGGAAAGGAGTCGTTTCACAGAGCTGAGACACAGCATATCCCACAAATGGCCACTTGCACACCCATCTGAGGCTTTGGGATCCCTGTGATTCACAAGCCCCGCTCACCGCCGCAGACCTCGGCCACAAAGCTGCCTGTGCTGTAATTCCAGGAATTAATTCCCCAGGATTCATCCCACCACACTTCAAATACCCACATCAGTTCTATCCCAGGAGCAACCTGGGCCTGGATGTCCAAGGC
Source organism: Motacilla alba alba (assembly GCF_015832195.1). Classification (NCBI taxonomy): domain Eukaryota; kingdom Metazoa; phylum Chordata; class Aves; order Passeriformes; family Motacillidae; genus Motacilla; species Motacilla alba. The sequence goes on along the minus strand of NC_052031.1, from coordinate 1,702,655 downwards.
TGAGTGCAGAACAGGGATTGTGGTGCCCTGAGGACTCTGTGCTCCAAACATGATGAGTTCCAAAGGAAGCTGAGATCCAGGGAAGCCAAATGCTGCTCTCCAGGACTCAATCCTTGGTGGGCTGGCCCTGTTCTTTCATGCCTGGCTGGGAATTTAGGATTCCATCCTAATCCGAGCTGGAGCTGCCCACGCCCTGCAGTTCAAGTTCTGGCTTTTGCACTGAGCAGGGTGCGTGCTCAGAAATGAGCTGGTTTACTTTATTTTCCACTCCTTCCTTTGCTGATTGGATCTAACCACCGAGCCAGCAACAAAAAAAACCCGAGGTGGCTGCGGCCAGCATATAATCATTAAATTTGCTTTTGGATGACCTGTGCGAAACTCATCAGGAGCCATTTACTGGGAGGTTCATTGCATCGGTGTTCATTATTTACTCTGCTAAGCTGAGGCACCGTGGCAGTCAGGGGAGAAAATTGGACTGGTCAGGCCTTGGACTTTGGCGTTTGTAATTTCCTCTACTGAGCTGCAGCATGAAATGTGTTTGGCACAGACAGATCCCCCCTGGGGCTGCCTCAGCTCATCCTGTGGCACCCAGCCACTGTCAGGAGGGGGAAGCAGGGCTGGGAAAAGAGAGGGAAACACAAAGGAGGTGGAATCCTGGTGCTGAGCACTCCCAAAGGCCTGTGGTGACTTTAATTAATATCAGGGTTGTTTTGTGGCCAGCAGGAGCAGGGAGGGCACCGTGCCCTGCCCGGGGCACTGCTGAGGGCACGGCTCCAGGGCTGTGCCCAGCTCTGGCCCTCAGCCTGGAAGGACCTCGGGACACCGAGCACGTCCAGAGGGGACGGCGAGGCTGGAGAGGGGCTGGGACACAAACCCTGAGAGGAGCCCTGAGGGAGCTGGGGGTGCTCAGCCTGCAGAAAGGAGACTCAGGGCTGCCCTCATTGCTCTCCCAGCTCCTGAAAGGTGCCTGTGCTCAGCTGGGCTGGGCTCTGGCTCCAGGCAGCACTGACACAGCCAGAGCACACAGCCTCGAGCTGGGCCAAGGCAAACTCAGGCTGGAGAGCAGGAAAAAGCTTTTCCAGAAAGGGGAGAAAGCTCAGTGGGAGGATGGATTGAAGAATAGAGATAGAGCTGAAGGCAGTCCCACCCCTGAGGACTTGCAGCTGTACTAATTACTAAAGAGTAGGGACAGGCCTGCCTTAATAGGTCACAGCCCTGTCCAGTAGGGATGGGTGGCATAAAAGAGTGGGTTGGCTGGTTGAGAGGAGAGGTGGAGTCACTTGGTTGTGTTGTTGTGAGGAGTAGGGGTCAGGTGGTTGTGATAGTGACCACGTAAAGAAGGTAGTGAGCTGTGAGGAATAACGAGAAAAGGAGTTGGTGCTGTGAGGAGCTGCCTGTGAGAGCTCAAAGAGAGAAGGTATGAAGGTTTTGCAGTGGAATGATGGAGTGATGGTCAGTCAGCTGGTGCCAGGCACTGATGCTGATAAAGCTCTGGGATGGCTGCCCGGGGAGGTGCTGCAGCCACCATCCCTGGCTGTGTCACCAAAGCCTGCATGTGGCACTGGGGGCCAGGGTCTGGCTGGGCTGGACTCGATGGCCTTGCAGGTCTCTCCCAACCCAGGGATTGTGGGATTCTGTGAATTCCACACCTCTGGCCCCCAGCTGGGGCAGAGCTGCTGCTCTTGCTCCTGGCTGAGCCCCCTCTCCATGGCTCTGGCCCAGGGAGGCTGAGCCTGAGCTGAGCCAGGACTAAGGAGAGAGAGCTGGGCAGGCTGAAGCTGCAATGGTGTCCTCGGTTCTGGGGCTGGAAAAGGATTGTTCTGTCTGAGCTGTGAGGAGAACTTGCTGATACTTTATGAGGAGTCAGAGTCACACATTAATGCAGAATCTGGAAAATATGAAAGCTAAAACTCAAGGCATCACTCCCAAACCCCACTCCCAGACAGGGCTCCCCCTTCCCTTGCAGGGTTTTCTGTCCTTTCTGAGCCCTCCTGCCTTTCCCTCCGCTGCTGGGGGCTGCTCGGTGGAGAAGGAATCAATCCCATTAAGGGTTTTAACATTTATGACCAGCGAGATAATAAAAGGAGGTAATTTGGGGTGGCTTTATTGCACTTATCATAATGTTTCCCTGAAGCACAGAGATAAAAGTCAGCGAGCAATGTCCATAAGGAGTTCTTATATCTCCCTCTTCAATTTTTTTCTTAGCAATAACCACCTCATTCAAAGGCGGTGTCACTTTACCCACAATGGAAATTCACTGCAGTAACCCCATCCCCAAGATTAAATTGTTTCACCCATGGATAAGTTCTTTCCCCATGTTTATCTTGCAGGGATTTGCCTTTGGAGACATCTCCTCCTACTTTCTCCCTTTTCATTCTCAGTTTACCCCATTCTGCAATGTGGGAAAAAAAAAAAGGTGGATGTTAGACCCAAAAACTCAAATATCTTTAGCATCTTTACTTCAAATTTGTATTAGGAGCAGATTGCTGTCTGTAAGATAAACGTGATATAAAAACAGGACAACACACAAAGATATCTCAAAAGCTGTAATTTTGCTTTCCCCTGCTGTGACAGTCTCAGCTCTCATTATTTCCTAAAAATCTGGTGAAATTATATTATTTTTTTTTCCCCACATCAGTTCTGAAATTGTACCTTTCTCTTAAGGAAAAAACAGTACTTCACCACCAGCTATGGAGTGTTAATGGTGTGTTGTGAAAGAAAGTATTATAGCAGGAATCTAATTTATATTTCTCTCTGTGTGTCTATACTTATATAGATAGATATAAAATTTATATACATAGATATAAAATTAATATTCCCATGTCTGTTCTAGTGCAATTGGAGGCACAAAACTCACTTAAAGTCATCCCTTCAGGCAGGAGAAGAGACCCAGCCATTTACTGATCCCGTAAAAGAAGAAATGTTTTGCCCTGAAACTCCTCTTTAATGCTATTTTTGGCCCTTCCCTATGGGAATTAATTCCATTTAATTCATGTAATTGCACGTCACGGGTGGCGTTCTGTGGTCATACAGGTGAGACACGGCACACCTGGAGGCCATTTGATCCTCAAAGGTGTCAATGTTAATATGCAAATTTGGCTTAATAAGGGTCTGGGTCACCTCACGGTTGACCAAAAACCCTTTGGTCACCCTCCACACACTGAGGCGGCAGTAAAGGCTCTGTTTTCTCCAGAGAGTCTTTGTGCGCCTCTTTATATCCTTAAATTGATGAATTTATGACGTTTATAAGTTTGTTGTGCGCCTCGAGGCGGGAGCGAGGCCGAGGGCCGCCTCAGGGAGGCGAACTACAACTCCCAAGATGCTCCGCGGCACGCTCTGCGCGCCTATTGGCTGGCGGGGCGGCGGCGCTTCCCGTCTCCATGGCAACGCGTAAACAAATGGCGGCGGCCGGGCCGGCGCCGATAGCGGGGTCCCCCGCGGCTCCCCCCTCCTTGTCACAGCTCATGGCGGGCGGCGAGGAGATCGGGACAGAAGGCGGCCTCGGGGAGCCGCTCCCCCCTTCTGACGAGCCGCCGCAGCCTCTCGCTGAGGGGCTCCCCGAGGAGCAGCCCCGGCCCGGCCCGCCTCACGGCGAGGAGGAGGAGGAAGAGGAAGAGTCGGAGCGCTCAAAGGTTCAGTCCAGGGCTCCCCGGCTGTTTGGGGAGGGGTGTGTGCATGGGAGGGAACTGCCCTTCCCCTCTCGGTGTGGGTGTGGGGGAAAGAAGGGCGGCACCTCTCACTTCTGCCTTTTTTTAAGGGTGCCTCCTGTCCCCGTGGTGTCCAGGGTCTTTCTAGATTGTCCCTCTCTCTCAGAATCAATTAGATTGAGAAAAAAAATTAAGATTGTCAATTCCAGCCATTAACCCAGCACTGCCAAGTCTCCTGGCCATATGAGATTAAGGATAAACTGGCACATGTGTGGCCAAATTAACCCCATTTCCTGCCTAAATTCCCAGCCCTGAGCTTCAACAGACCCATGGACACGTGAGAATTTTCTCTCCCCGCCCTGCTGGGCTTTAAATCCCAACAGCACAAAATATCACCTCATGTTTTGCTTTGTGGAAATTATTCTGTGCTGTCCCTTGCTATAACAGGGGAACTGCCCTTCCCCTCTTGGTGTGGATGGATATTGGGGTAAAGAAGGGCAGCACTTCTCATTTCTGCCTTTTTTAGGGTTCTTCCCATCCCTGAGGTGTCCAGAGTCCTCCTGGATTGTTCCTCACTCTCTCAGAATCAATTAGATTGGGAAAAAAAATTTTAAGGTTGTCAATTGCAGCCATTAACCCAGCACTGCCAAGTCTCCTGGCCATATGAGATTAAGGATAAACTGGCACATGTGTGGCCAAATTAACCCCATTTCCTGCTCAAATTCCCAGCCCTGAGCTTCAACAGACCCATGGACACGTGTGAATTTTCTCTCCCCGCCCTGCTGGGCTTTAAATCCCAACAGCACAAAATATCTCCTCGTGTTTTGCCTTGTGGAGATTATTCCATGTTTTCCCTTGCTATAACATGTTGGTGCTATAATGAAATTATTATATTATTTATCTTGGTCCTTGTTGGATTAGGCTCTTTTCTGACACAGAGATGGGGCAGCTGAGAGGTGTTTTAAAAACTTTTATTCCATTTTCAGTCCCATGGGAAGGGTGAGACAATACAGAGGTTATAATTCACACCATCACAATCAGAACCCAATTATTTCTTAATTACAAGACATTACAAGTGTTTCTTGATCTACCAGCTTTAGCCACACCATGCTGTGAATGCCCTAAAGCCAATCATCTAAAATTCCCCCTCGTGGGTGCCACTACAATGCACCTTTCACAGTTCTGTTTCTCCAGAGTTTCCAGTCTCATTTGCAAGGCCACCCTCTGGAACTTGTTTCCAGCTCCATTTCTGTCTCAGCAATGTCTGTCCCATGCCAGGCCATTTCTCAGTCAGCATTTCTCATCTCAGAGTTTGCACACAGATGTGAGCTGTGTGTCAGGCTTTGAGAACTCCCTACAAATCCATTTCCCCTCTCTCTTGAACGGAAAACGCTTCTTTGGTGGCTTTGTTTATTGTTTGCTGTGCGCAGTGAAGCACACAAGGCCCTGTCACTAATATTGTCCCTGGAACAATCAATGTATATAAACCGATTTTCTAAAGTTCTTTCAGTTAAGGAATAAACCCCTCTCTTCTAAATAAGTTGTCTAATTCTGATTTATCATCTGTTTTAATTTGGTTTCTCAGATCTCTTCGTTTAGAAGCTGCAGGTGGGTGGACCCAGATGGGTCCCTAGATCAGCAATTGTCCTGTGGCTCCTGGGAGCCGACAGGAATTTCACAAACCAGGGGCTGATCTTCTCCTCAAACCCACGCCGTGGTTCATCAGGCAGCCTCTTTGCAAAGATTTTTCCTCTGAGGAGCAGCATTTATATTTATTTTTGGTTTTATTTTTATTTTATTTTCATATATTTTATTACAATATAGAAATCATAAAAATATATTATATATAAATTTATATAGTTTATATATATTTTATATAGTTTATATATTTTTTCTATAGTTTATATATATTTCATATAGTTTATATATTTTTATATAGTTTATATATATTTTTATATATTTATAATTTTATATATTTATTATTTTTATATATTTATATTTTTATGTGGTTTTGTGTTTTTATGTGTTTTTGTGTTTTTATATATATAATGTTTTATATATAATATATATGATATATATTATATTATATTATATATAATATATATTATATATTATATATATCATATAATATATAATATATATCATATATTATATTATATATATTATATTATTTATATTATATATTATATTATATATTATATATTATATTATATATCATATATTATATTATAATATATATTATATAATATATATTATATATTATATATTATATTTTTATATTATATCTTTTATCTTTTATATTTTATTATATATTATATATAAAATATAAAAAATATAAAATATATATATATAAATATTACATGTATTTATATATATTTATATATTTAATGTTTATATATTTTAATATGTTCATACATTTTTTAATTTTTATATATTTCATTTTTTTATATTTCTGTGGAATTTCCCCTCATAAATCTCCCCTAAATCCATTTTTCCCTTTTCCTGGTGTTTTTTAGGGTCGCTTGGAGGGAGTATTGGATGAAGACACCGCCGCTGAGGGACTCCACACCTTCGGCCGCTCAGCCCCTGGCACTGAATTTGTTTATCTGCATCTGACACTTCCAGTAAGCACAAGCAAAAAATAAATAATCACTTTTAAGGCCCTTTTCTCCACAAATATTTCCATTTTTAACAGCAAATAGTTGGGGAAAAAAAGCCTTGTTAAAAAACAAGATGCCAAGAGGCGGATTTTTGTCACTGCCTGTTTCCTGTGCAGGGTTTTGATAAGACTCAGAGTGGAATTTGGGTTTTTTTTCACCACCAGCAGTGAGATTTTTGATTTTCCTTTTTTTAATTTTTTTTTTTCCTTATCCAGTCCTCAAGTGTGAAAAATCTATCTTCCTACTTCAGTCAGCTGGAGGGGAAAAAAGAGTCGAGGAATGTGAAAATCACCTGGAAATGCTGCATTCAGGAAGCTGTGTCTTTTCAAAGCTCTCTGCTCTCCCTTTTCCACACAGCTCTGTTTCCCTGGCGTTTTTCCTGACCCTTTTTGTTGTTCCCAGCTCTCTTTTCATCGTTTTAAAGTCTTTTTTTTTTTTTGGCATTTTCTCCGTTATGAATGAAATTGCCACTCTGATTTTATCAATAATTTGCCATCGCCGAATTAGGATGAAATAACAAAATATAAAATTTATTTTGCGTTCAAATGACAGAATTTTGGTCAGCCACGGATCGGACAGAGTCTAGCCCAGGAATAGCCCCTGGGTGACACGCTGTGCAGCTCTGAGCCCTGGCAGCTCCAGAGTGCAGCGGCGCGCCATCGCAGTCTCGAGTCCAGGTTTTATCCTCTTTTTCTTGCCGTGGGCTAGGAAGTCCTTTGTCCTTTTCATAACCAAACAAGTCCCAAAAGCTTCTCCAGTCCAGTAGAATGCTATCTGATGGAAGATGGTCCAGTCCTCGATGTCTTCGGGAATAATTCATCGACTTCTTGTCCTGCACTAGACAGGACTCTTAACAATCATGCTGACAATCCACACCGTCCCATGCCGAGAGAGATATCCCTGTTAACAATCCAAATACAAGATAACCATCCCTTACTGGAAGTCCCTTCTCATACTAAGATTTCCCAGAAACAGATTACAAGTCTGTCGGGTCTTCTGCCCACCCAGGGACGCCAGATGTGGGGTTTCACGTCCCAGATTGTGGTGACCCCAAAAGATGGAAAAGTCTCTGCTCCAACCCGTGCCTTTAAAGAAAGACTCAGTAGTTTTCTGTTGTCCGTTCTCAAGGTTGTTTAGTGTTGGTTATCTAAAAGATTCTTCTCCTGAGCTGCTGTGGCCCGTTCAGCAGGTCAGACAGAGGCACACTGCCCTCCCAGGGGCTGCTGCCATCTTTTATATCACACATTACCTGTTACATGTTTATACCTTTCCCCCAATGCCTACTATCTACATTGAATGGTGACTTTCTACTCTAAACCAATCTGTGAGTGCCAACACCACCAAAGACATGGAGGCTGGGAAGGAGAAAGGAAGAGGACAGGGCACACCCAAATCCCTCCATCTTAGAATCCCTGACCCCCATGTACAAAACTTGGACCCCTGCGTACAAGGCTTAAAACCCCCCTGTACAGCACTCAGAAATCCTTCCTTTCACTTCGTGATTATCTCTACTGTGCTATCTAAACTTGTGTGTGTGGCTTGTAATTCTTCATACAGAGTTGGTAATTTGCTCCACAGGCTAAGATCAAAACCCTACGTGTGTCTTTGGCTGCTGCCAGGGTCTCAGAGCCCCCTGCCAGCAGCTCTGGCCATCCAGGGCACCCAGAGGAGAGTCCTGGGTTCCCACACAAGTCTGAATAGTGTTGTCTCCTTCCCTCCGGTCGTGAGCAGCCAGGTGTGCTGTCGATGGCGTAATCCTTTGCTTAACCAAACCCTCGAAACCCTGAGTGACTGTTGTGTTTCACGTGTAAATGTGGTCTTTCTGTGTGGTGTGTGTGTGTGTGTGTGTGCCGGTTTCTCAATCTTGCCGGGCCATTTTTCCCTGGTTTCCCTTAAAACATGCCCAGACAAGGTTCCCCAAATTCTTTAATTCTTATAAAAAATTATAATTAATTAATCTACTTCTAATATATTTTATACTTATAACTATATTATATTCACTATACCATTAATTAATGTATGAATTTTGACCCTTATCCTTAACATTCTCCATTTCTGGCTGCTCCAGCATCGCTTTCTGTAGATGTCACCTTGTCCTGCTGCAGCTGGAGGCACTCGGGGCGAGCTGGCTTATGAAGCAGTTATTAAAATCCTGATTAAAATCCTCTCCTTTTTCCAGGGCCGTGACTTGAGTGACGTCAGCATTCTCTCTGGATACGTCCACCTGCAGAAGATGGAGCTGTCCTCCAATAAAATTCACGGTATGGAGTAAATGAACCACAAATTCCTGGCTGGTGAAGCAGTTTCAGATGAGAAGCGCTCTGGACCACGGAGTTTTAGTGTCACAGAGCCTGGGTGACATCTGAATGGTCTCGATCCCCTCCAAAACCCCCAAATTTCAAAAGGCCAGCGCATGGTTATCAGTGAGAGCGTGGAGCTCGAGCTCTGTGGTCACCCAGAGATGAAGTCCCAGCAGAGATGGCGGGGTCAGGGTGGAGGTGTGACACGTGCAGGTGGCAGAATGTTCCAGTTCTGCTCGGTTTGAGTTCTCCTTTGTCAGGGTTTGCCACGGGGGACAAAAGGTAAAAAAAAATGATATTTTTACCAGTTAGCAAGGTGCCAAATGGAGACTGGGATGAACTCCACCAGCTGCTCCTTTCTTCTCTGATTTTATTCATTCTGTTTATTTAATTTATTTATTTTATTATATTTATTTTATTTTGTTTATTTATTTATTTATTTATTTTTATTTTAAAATTAAATTTAAATTAAAAATTAAATTTTAATTTCATTTATTTAGTTAATTTATTTATCTAATTTATTTAATGTATTTTTAATTTTTACTTTATTTTTATATTAAAATTAAATTTAAATTTAAAATTATTTTTTATTTATTTAGTTTAAATTTTTAAATTTTTTTAAAATCTAAAATAAATTTAAATTCCAAATTAAATTTTAATTCAATTAACATATTTTATTTATTTATTTTTCATTTTTTTACTTTAATTAATTTCTCCACTTTATTTTACTTTTAATTTTTTAATATTATCCTTTAAATTTTAAATTTTTAATTTGATTTTATTTTTTATTTTATTATTTTTTACTTTATGCTTTTTATTTTATTGTATTGTATTTTTATATTTTCTTCTATCCATTTATTATATAATATAATATATAAAATAGAAAAATAATATATAATATATAAATTATAAATATATATAAAATATTTAAAATTATATAAAATATTAAAATAATATATAATGTAATATAATATAAAAGTTAAAATATAATAGCATATATATTATATAATATATAAAAGTTTAAAATATATAAAAATATAAAAACAATATATAATGTAATATGTAAATTAGAAATATAATTGCATATATAATATAATATATAAAATTAATTAAGAATATATAAATACTAATATAATATAATATATATTATAAATATAATATATAAAATGTAATATATAAAATTAATTAAAAATATAAAAATAAATTCCTGCTTCAAGACAAACCAACTGCCATCATAAAAATTAAATGCTGAACTTGGATATTTATTCTTTGTGGTTTATGAAGTGATGCGCTGGGCTCAGGGCAGGCAGGACTTGGTGAAGGGAAGGAGAGATCCTGACTCCATTTCAGAAGGCTGGTTTATTATATCATGAGATATATTATATAAAAAAACCACACTATAACTGTACTGCAAAGAACAGAGAGAAAGATTCATCAGAAGGCGAGACAGGAATGGAAAAGAGTGAATAACAAAGTTCTGTGAGTCCAGAGAGTCCCAAAAGGAACGAATAACAAAGTTCTGTGAGTCCAGAGCCCAAAAGGAACGAATAACAAAGTTCTGTGAGTCCAGAGAGCCCGAAAAGGAACGAATAACAAAGTTCTGTGAGTCCAGAGAGTCCCCAAAGGAATCAATAACAAAGTTCTGTGAGTCCAGAGTCCCAAAAGGAACGAATAACAAAGTTCTGTGAGTGCAGAGCCCAAAAGGAACGAATACCAAAGTTCTGTGAGTGCAGAGCCCAAAAGGAGTGAATAGCAAAGCTGTGTGGGTGCAGAGCCCAGAGCTGCTCCCCTGCGCCGGGCAGGCAGCAGGAACATCCCACCCGGAGCGGGGCAGCAGCGGCTGCAGCCACAGCAGCACAGCACAAACTGCTCCCAGCTGAAGCTGAGCCCTGCGGCTCCTCGGGAGAAGGAACCCCAGCACAGGGATCCTCAGCAAACATCAGAACTGCAGTAAACCTCTTTATTTCCCCTGTAGGAGCAGGGGTTACTCAATCTGATTTCTGCATTGTAGGCAGCACTTTCTGAAGGTGCAGCTCCCAGGTGACCCTGAATTTGCTGGGATGTTTTTTGCATTCCGGCCGGGATGCGACGCTTTGTTTCCTTTCCAGATCTCTCCTGTGTCAGCCACATGCCTTATTTAGTGGAGCTGAATGCTTCCAGAAACCAACTGAGCACCTTTTTCAATTTTAGAGCACCCAAAAACCTCAGGGTAAGTCTGGGGAAAAAATTCAAGTTTTCAATTCAAACCCATTTTCTGAATCTAGGTTAGATGTATTTGAGCACAGGCGAAAGTCCATTTTTATTCCTTCTTTATTCTTCTTTCTTACCTCAATTCACATTTTCCCTTTCCGTTTTTTCCCTTTCCGTTTTTTCCCTTTCCGTTTTTTCCCTTTCCATTTTTTCCCTCTTCCCACTTTTCCCTCTTCCCACTTTTCCCTCTTCCCACTTTTCCCTTTTTTCCTTTCCCATTTCTCCTTTTCCATCTTCCTTTTTCCCTTTTCCCCTTTTCCATTTTTCCCCTTTTCCTTTTCCCTTTTCTTTTTCTTTCTCCCTTTCCATTATTTTCCATTTTTCCCTTTCCCATTTTTCCTTTTTTCCCTTTCCATTATTTTCCCTTTTTTCCCATTTTCCCTTTTTTCCCATTTTCCCTTTTTTCCCTTTTTTCCCTTTTTTCCCTTTTTTCCCTTTTTCCCTTTTTCCCTTCTTTTTTCCCTTCTTTTTTTCCCTTCTTTTTTTCCCTTCTTTTTTTCCCTTCTTTTTTTCCCTTCTTTTTTTCCCTTCTTTTTTTCCCTTCTTTTTTTCCCTTCTTTTTTTCCCTTCTTTTTTTCCCTTCTTTTTTTCCCTTCTTTTTTTCCCTTCTTTTTTCCCCTTCTTTTTTTCCCTTCTTTTTTTTCCCTTTTTTCCCTTTCCCATTTTCCCTTTTTTCCCTTTTTTCCCTTTCCCATTTTCCCTTTTTTCCCTTTTTTCCCTTTCCTATTTTCCCTTTTTTCCCTTTCCCATTTTCCCTTTTTCCCATTTCCATCTTTGGTCTGTCTTTTATTTACATTTACATCTACATTTAAGTGCATTTTATTTCTATTTTTCTCCATTTATTTCTATTTAATTTCCATCTCTTATTCTCTTCCACCCTGAGCCCCTGCATGTGCTGGGAAGGCGGCACAAACAGAGCAACTGCTGCAGAAATAACCCCAAATTCCTCTTTTCTTTTTCCTTTAGGAAGTCGATTTTTCCCACAATCAAATCCCAAAAATGAAAGATTTATCAGCATACCACTCGCTAACCAAACTCCTGCTGGATTGTATCCTTTGGGGAGGCTTCAAGGGGAGAAAATTGAATTTTTTTTTTTTGCCATTTCTTCAAATCAATTTCTTCAGTTTTCTTTGTGTTTTCCCCTTCGTGACAGGTTTGTCCTCAGAACTGAGAGAAAATTGTAATTTTGGGACTGAGCTTCATTTACTTCAGCATTGATGGGGTTCAAAGTTAAAAATGTGGGGGATTTTCCTGCTAGAAAAAACACAAAAACTCCTTTTTGGATCGTGGACAAGTGGAGATGTCCCTTAGAGAGGTAATAAATAATAATAATAATAATAATAATAATAATAATAATAATAATAATAATAATAATAATAATAATAATAATAAAAAGGATTTTAAAATCCCAAATGTTACCAGGAAAAGGGGGAGATATCCCTTAGAGAGGTTAATAATAATAATAATAATAATAATAATAATAATAATAATAATAAAGAAGGATTTTCAAATCCCAAATGTTACCAGGAAAAGGGGAGATGTCCCTTAGAGAGGTTAATAATAATAATAATAATAATAATAATAATAATAATAATAATAAAGAAGGATTTTCAAATCCCAAATGTTACCAGGGAATCAGCTTGGAACATTTCAATAAAAAAGGAATTTCTTGGTTCATCTTAGACCCAACTAATTGTGCAGGACAAGGCTGTTGAGTGAAAATAAAGAGAATTTTTGAGATTTTGTTGCGCTTCTTTTGAGCTTTTGTTGAGGAGTTTTTCTGAGGTTTTTTTGAGATGTTTTTGAGGCATTTATTTCTGTTCACTGCTGAGCAATTTGCTGCCTCACGTTGATGCTTGTGGCTTAAAATTGAATTTTTTATTATTCAAACTTTTGCCTAATTCCAGTGAGCAACGAATCACAGCCCTGGGGCAGAGTTTCACCTGACTTGGGGCAGATCCAAGGCAGGTTCCTCTCGTTCCATCCAGTTCCAGGAGGAGCTGGAGCTGGATTTGTTGTCCAAGGTTCTTTTTTTGGGGAATTTCAGGAGTTCTGTCAATGCTGAAGTTGGCTGAGAGGAATTCTGATTACTTGCACTGCTGTTTTTGACTGTGATTTTAATTTAAAATACACTTTCTCTTCTCAGCACAGATCCAAGGCAGGTTCCTGTCACTTGATCCAGTTCCAGGAGGAGCTGGAGCTGGATTTGTTGTCAAATTTGTTGAGGGAATTTCAGGAGTTCTGTCAATGAAATTGGCCAAGAGGAATTCTGATTACTTGCACTGCTGTTTTTAACTGTGATTTTAATTTAAAATACCTTTTCTCTTCTCAGGACAGATCCAAGGCAGGTTCCTCTCATTCCATCCAGTTCCAGGAGGAGCGCTGGAGCTGGATTTGTTGTCCAAGGTTTTTTGTTGAGGGAATTTCAGGAATTCTGTTCATGAAGTTGGCCAAGAGGAATTCTAATTACTTGCACTGCTGTTTTTAACTGGAATATTAATTTAAAATACACTTTCTCCTCTCAGGACAGATCCAAGGCAGGTTCCTGTCACTTGATCCAGTTCCAGGAGGAGCTGGAGCTGGATCTGTTGTCAAATTTGTTGAGGGAATTTCAATAGTTCTGTTAATTCTAATTACTTGCACTGCTGTTTTTAACTGGAATATTAATTTAAAATACACTTTCTCCTCTCAGCACAGATGGCCAGGTATAATTTAAACTGGAAAAACCCCATAAAATTACAACTTGAATAAAAACTGGAATAATTTCTGTAGGAGCAGTGGGATTTCAACCCCTTCAGGATAAATCCTTTCCTGTCCAGCTCCCACCCCATAAACCCAATTTGTTAATTTATCACCTAATTACGTAATTGATCCCGGGATTTCTGCTCGGCTTTTGCGTTGGGCTCCCTGTTTTTCCTGAGAGCTGCGCGCAGACAATGAGATCGAGGAGATCAGGGGGCTGGAGGAGTGTCACAGCCTGAGCCAGCTGGGACTGTCACACAACAGGCTCCGGGCCATCAGGGGTCTGCAGAACCTGCCCATCCGAATCCTCGACCTGGTAAGGAACGTTGGTCCTGCTGCTTTTCCTGCTGCCTCTCACCCAGAGATCAGCGCCTGGGTAGGAATAATAAATATCGAACAACAAATAATAAATACAGCAGAATAAGTATGAATATAATAAAGATAATATTTCTACATTATATATATATTATTATATATTATAAATTTAATTTATTTATTATTGTATATGATATATTTAATAATCTATATTATTTCATATTATATATTTAATATTCTACATTATTTTATATTATATATTTGATACTCTATGTTATTGTATATTATAGATTTAATATTCTATATTATTCTGAATTATAGATTTAATATTCTATAATATTTTATAGGATATATTTAATATCATATACTATTTTATTATATATTTAATATTATGTTATTCTAAATATATATTATATATTTAATATTCTATATTATTTTATTATATATTTAATATTATATGTTATTGTAGATTATATATTTTTATTCAATATCTTTATATTACATATCTAATATTAAATGTTATTGTATATGATATATTTAAAATTCTATATATTTATATTATATATTTGATATTATATGTTATTGTAGATTATATATTTAATATTTTATATTATTTCTATTATATATTTAATATTCTATGTTATTGTATAAGATAGATTTAACATTCTATATTATTTTATATTATATAGTTAATATTCTATGTTATTTTAAACAATATATTTAATATTCTGTTATTCTAGATGATATATTTCATATTCTATATTATTTTATATTATATATTTAATATTACGTATTATTTTATATTGTATCATATATAATAGATCATATATACATGTCACAGATAATATGTAACATAGTATTTTATATATTTTCTATTATGCACTATATATTTCATAAATAAAATATTTTATGTATGCTGCATATGATATATATAGTATGTGAATATATAATACAGAATATACAGAATATGTCATATGTCACATGTAATATATAATATGTATTATAATATTTTATAATTTTTATTATACACTATGTATTTTATAAATAAAATATTTTATATAATGCATATTATATATATAACATAGAAAATATATAATATAGAAAATGTATAATACATAATATACATAATATATCTCATATATCTCATATGTAATATATACTATGTATTATTTTATAATTATGGTATTATACACTATGTATTTTATCAACGAAATAATTTATATATAATGCATATAATATATATAATATAGAAAATATATAAAATATATAATACATGATATACATGATATTCATAACATACATCATATATATCATATGTATAATATAGATAATATGTCATATGTAATATATCATATATTATAATAGTTTATAGCTTTTATATTATACACGATATATTTTAAAAGAAAATATTTTTATATAGTGCATATAATATATATGAAATATATACTATATATAACATATGATATATAATATAATGTATTGAATGTAATATATAATATATATAAAATATATATTATAAATTATTTATACTGCACATTATACATTATATATTTAATGTGTATTATTATATTATAATTATTTTTAAAATATAATCATTATGACAATAATCACATAACAAATGATCAGAAATACCTGCACTATATGTTTTTAAATTAATCACACAAATCTTGCCCAGAAACACAACCCAAACCTCTTTTTAATGCAATCCAGCGGCTCCAAAAGCAACAGGCTGCTTTTAAACAGCTTTTACTTTGTAATAAAAGTGAAAAATATTTATATTTATGTTAATATTATAATTATATTTATAACGTTTACTTTTATTATTATTATTATTATTATTATTATTATTATTATTACTATCCCCTCTCTTCCCAGTGATTCAGCTTTCTCTCCCATTTCCCCTTGAGCTCTTTAGGTTAAAAAGAGCAGAAAGTTCTGAAGTTTTTGAGTGTTCCTCCCCCAAATCTCTTTTTTCCACAGAATTTTCTGTGGCTCAGCATTTTGCAATTCCAGCTCCGAGCTGTGCCAAATTAACCAGAGATCTAACGAAGCCTCCATGCTAATAATAACCTAATGAAACATTTAAAAGTCAGGAAAAATGCCAAGGACAGACAACTGGATTAACATTAGAGTCAGCTGGCTTATTTATTTCAACATTTCCTAAATATTTATTAATAGGAGATGAGGCTTCCAAGCTTCTAGCACAAGGTGAGGCTGATGGAAAAAAGGAAAATTTGGAAAAAAGGAAAATTTGGGAAAAAAAAAGGAAAATTTGGGGAAAAAAAAGGAAAATTTGGAAAAAAAAAGGAAAATTTGGGAAAAAAAAAGGAAAATTTGGGGAAAAAAAGGAAAATTTGGGAAAAAAAAAGGAAAATTTGGGAAAAAAAAGGAAAATTTGGGAAAAAAAAAGGAAAATTTGGGAAAAAAAAAGGAAAATTTGGAAAAAAAAAAAGGAAAATTTGGAAAAAAAAAGGAAAATTTGGAAAAAAAAAGGAAAATTTGGAAGAAAAAGGAAAATTTGGAAAAGAAAAAGGAAAATTTGGAAAAAAAAAAGGAAAATTTGGAAGAAAAAGGAAAATTTGGAAAAGAAAAAGGAAAATTTGGAAAAAAAAAAGGAAAATTTGGAAAAAAAAGGAAAATTTGGAAAAAAGAAAATTTGGAAAAGAAAAATGAAAATTTGGAAAAAAGGAAAATTCGGAAAAATGAAATTTGCAAGGTTCTGGAGGAAGAATCCTGTGGAGAGGCCATCTGGGAATGTGTGGGACAGGGATGAGCATGGAATTGTTCTCCCTGCTTGGAGTTTGTGGCAGAAATGAGTTGGATTTGTGAGGCCCTGAGGAATGAAACCAGTGAGAAACCAGGGCCTTGTTTGAATAAACTCTGAGGGTTGGTTCTCAGAAATTTGGGGTGTTTTGTGTGGGAAAGTCTGGAAGAATTTACAGGAAAATTGGGCTCTTTTTAATTATTATTTTTGAAACATTTCTGTGCTGTCACTGACAGTAAATGGAGCCTTCACTTGATGTGCATTAACATGGATTTATGTATTCCAGAGAGATTTTGGTATCTCATCAGCGAGTCATGGAACCATGGAATGGGTTGGGTGGGAAGGGACCTTTGAGGTCACCCAGTGCCACCCCTGCCATGGCAGGGCCACCTGCCAGTGTCCCAGGCTGCTCCAG
Source organism: Motacilla alba alba (assembly GCF_015832195.1). Lineage (NCBI taxonomy): Eukaryota > Metazoa > Chordata > Aves > Passeriformes > Motacillidae > Motacilla > Motacilla alba. Next base: position 1,685,562 of record NC_052031.1, on the reverse strand, counting down.
CCCCAGTGTCCAGCCTGGCCTGGGGCACTGCAGGGATGCAGGGGCAGCCCCAGCTGCTCTGGCAATTCCAGCCCAGCCAGGAATTCCTCATGGCCAAGATCCCATCCATGGCTGCCCTCTGGCACTGGCAGCCATTCCCTGTGTGCTGTCCCTGCAGGCCTTGTCCCCAGTCCCTCTGCAGCGACCCTGGAGCCCCTGCAGGCCCTGCAATGTGCTGGAAGCTCTCCCTGGAGCCTTCCCTTCTCCAGGGGAACATTCCCAACCCTCAGCCTGGCTCCTCTCTATCCCACCTTAATTTTTTCTTTTTTATTCTGCAATCACAAGTGTAAATCGAGCCATGATTACAGAGGGAAATTCAATGTATTTATGTATATATATTCCATAATTTTCCATGCATCTCTGCGTTCTAAATTTTGAGCTGGATGGTGACAAGCGTTTTCTTGGGCCAGTAGCAGCTTTTAAAAAATGTTAGAGCTCTTTTTTATTGCTGTTGTTCCTTCAAGGTGAGTTGGAGATAAACTAATCAGGAGAGAGCTGATTCCTTTTTTCCATGAGCAGGAATGTGACATATCAGGATGTGCATGAGGCTAATACATAAAGGCCTATTTTTTACTGGATTATCCATGACAAAAAGTCCTCAAATCCAACAAATAACTCCTTTTCCCCCTCAGAAATGTTGTTTTTCATAGAGGTTTATTTGCTGTTTCTCTGCTTTCATTTTTTTTCCTAGAGCTTTAACCAGATTGAGAAGGTGAATGGGCTGAAGAGCTTGAAAAATCTGCAGAGGCTGGATCTGTCCAACAATAAAATAAACAGTCTGCAAGGCTTGGAGGAGCACGACCTGCTGGAGGTGATCAACCTGGAGGATAACCAGGTACCAGACTGAGCTCGGCTTCTTCTGACAGCACAGAATATTTTCATTTTTTAACACTCCATTCCTTGAAGGGCTCCAAAAAATCTTCCAGCAGTGCAAGAAGTGAATATTAGAAAAGCTGAGATCTTTCCTTTTGGCGTTTCCCATGTTGATTCCTGGTGTCCTCTCACCCTTACTTCACATCTGAGGTGGCTTTCTCTTCACTCAGGTGAAGTTGATTCTTCTCACCCTTATTTCACATCTGAGGTGGCTTTCTCTTCTCTCAGGTGAAGATGATTCCTGGTGTCCTCTCAGCCTTGTTTCACATCTGAGGTGGCTTTCTCTTCTCTCAGGTGAAGTTGATTCCTCTCACCCTTGTTTCACATCTGAGGTGGCTTTCTCTTCACTCAGGTGAAGCTGATTCCTGGTGTCTTCTCACCCTTATTTCACATCTGAGGTGGCTTTCTCTTCACCCAGGTGAAGTTGATTCCTCTCACCCTCATTCCACATCTGAGGTGGTTTTCTTTTCACTCAGGTGAAGTTGATTCCTGGTGTCCTCTCACCCTTGTTTCACATCTCACCCTTATTTCACATCTGAGGTGGCTTTCTCTTCTCTCAGGTGAAGCTGATTCCTCTCACCCTTATTTCACATCTGAGGTGGCTTTCTCTTCACCCAGGTGAAGTTGATTCCTCTCACCCTCATTCCACATCTGAGGTGGCTTTCCCTTCTCTCAGGTGAAGTTGATTCCTGGTGTCCTCTCACCCTTATTTCACATCTGAGGTGGCTTTCTCTTCACTCAGGTGAAGTTGATTCCTCTCACTTTTATTTCAATCTGAGGTGGCTTTCTCTTCTCTCAGGTCCCACTTTGGTGCTCTCACACCCTGGGAATTTGCAGTGCTCCCCTGGTGGGTCAGGCAGGGATGAGTCTGCAGCTTTTCCACCTGGACTATTCCAGAAGATCTTTACTGACACCACAGCTCTGCTGCTGCCAGCCCTCAGGCGGGGTTGTTAATTCCTCTCAGCCCAATTTTATGACCACAGATTCTTCTGAGCTCTCAGCTGGAAACTCCCTGCAAAGCAGAACTGCAAGAACTCTGTTAAAAAGTGGATTTTGTTATGCAGCATAATTTTCTGTACTGCAAATACAATGGCACCATCCAACTCTTTGGAATTTTGAATGCCAAGCCAAATATCCACAATAATTTTGATATTGATCTGCCAGCATCCTTAACTGAAAAAAAAAAATCAATTCATGAATCACTTTGACATCAAAGACGTGTGAAAAAAAAAAGATAATCTAAGAAAACAAAAAATATAAAGCAGCAGCGGAACATTTTCTGTCATTTTTCTCTCCTTGCAAGTGGATTTAATTCAAGTCACTGAGCATTCTTTTTTCTGCCTGTGTTCAGGTTGACATTTAAAGGTGCCTCAATTGCAGCAGACAGGAAACTCTCTAATGGTGTGCTTGTTATTAACGTTAATAACCCCACTTCCAGTGCCTTATTTATTTTCCACTGTTCTTTACAGCACATAAACACCCTTGATTTTACCTCATCAAAACTTTCCTCTTTGAATGATGTCATTGAAACTGTTCAATGAGTTTTTTGAATTTTTTTTTTTGAAAGTTGCCTTCTGAAGAATAATTTAAAGGGGAGTTTTAATTAATTAACACAGGGAGTTACTTCAGCTCACAACCACTCAGAATGATCTTAAATTCTTGATTTTTTTACAAAATGGGCACAACAGGTTCAGCTGCAAATGTGTCCCTTGGAAACATTCAGTGATTTTCCAACTGTTGATGGCTGGAATTCTGGGATTTATTAAAAAAATTCTCTCAAATCACATTTAACTTCATCAAAACTGTCCTGGGTGGGGTTATTATTGTCTCAAAGTGAGTTTAGAGCAGGCTGGGGTTGAGGTTTACATTTTTAGGCACTTTAAAAGGATTGAGGGTGAATTAGGGAGAATCTGGAGGTTTTAGGTTCAGGATTTAAAAGGGGCTGTGAAAGAGATGGAGAGAGGCTTTTCACATGGAAAAACACAGACAGGAGAAAAGGGTTCTACACTAAAGGAGATTTGGATTGGATTTGGGGATGGAATTCCTGCCTGGCTGGAATTGCCAGAGCAGCTGGGGCTGCCTCTGGATCCCTGGAAGTGTCCCAGGCCAGGCTGGACACTGGGACACTGGGAGATGTCCCTGCCCGTGGCACCGGATGGGTTTGAAGGTCCTTCCAACCCAACCCATTCCACAGTGATTCCCTGATTCCATATTCAGCAGAAAACCAGGTTGCTTTGAGCCACACAAACCTTGATTAACCCCAGTAACTGAGTGCCCAGCTTTCCTTTGTGCACAGCTGAGACCCCAAATAGGCTGGACCCTCTGGATTCCCTGATTTATCCCTCTGGACACGTCCAAGGACAAAAACCCTGGTCCTTCTTTAACCAAGTTCTGTAGGATGAACTTGAACTTCTGTGAAAAGAAACTCTTAAAAGGATTTTTTAAAAAAAAAAAACAAAACTACCCAGCCAGAGCATGAATTTAACTGCAGAATTGCCTCACTCAAGCAATAACATCAGCACATAAAAAGCCAAATGTGTTAGGGCTTGACATTTGAAAGAACTGGAAAAATGCAGGTGCTTGGAAATTGCTGTGTGGATTATCCTGCTGCTCCAGCTAAAAGCCAAGTCATCTCCTTTTGTGCCTGGAAGTGCCTCGTTGAGTGCAGTTAACATGTAAACCCCTTTTGTGATTTAGAATGATTTTTTTTTAATGCTCAGACTTGAAGAGCAGGCATTAAAATATTTCATTTTCCCTGCCTGGTTCTCCTGGATTCTGTTGCTGCTGATTTATGCTCTGTTTCTGTCCCTGCTCAGGTGGCTGAGCTGAGTGAGCTTCAATGGATTGAAGATCTGCCTCTCCTCAGGGATTTAAATCTTCTAAAAAACCCTCTACAGGTAAGAAAGAACCGAAAAATGAGAACCTAAACCTGTTGGTTTGAATCCTTTTAGCCTCAGTTTCTGTCTCTAGAAGTGGGCAGGTCATTTCTCCTGAATTCTATCCCAACCCTTGTGATTTCTAAATTTCGTGTGAATTTTACAGTCATTCCCAACGCCAAAAAGAAAACAAAATATTAAGAGTTGTTAATTTTTTCTTGTGATTGCCAGGTTTTTATTGGCTTTTACGAGGCTGGTCTGTCGTGGCACACAATAAAACTAGCAGGGAAAAGGACCTGAAATAGACTGTTCCTGATTTTCCATGATCGGAAAGGTTTTTCCTTCTCCTAAGCAAAGTCTGATCAAATCCCTTTCCATTTTTAAATTCCAATTTTGGCCTTTTGAATATTGTGGTTACAAACTTTTGAACAGCTCAGCTCTTGCTGCAGTTGTCAAGGGTCAGTTTGGGCAGTGTCTTGACACCCTCCAGGGGTAAAAAAAACCTTTTCTTTTGCAATGTATGAAGGCAAATTTAATTTTAGCTGATTTGGATTCAATGTTGGTTGGATGAAATTAAGTAATTTTTTTTTTTGTCAAAATGGAAACTTTTTCCCCTCAGGAGAAAGATGAGTATTGGCTCTCGGCGATTTTCATGTTGCTCCAAGTCACAGATCTGGATCTCAAAAAGGTCTCAGTGGAAGAAAAGGTAAGCAAACATCATTTCATTCTGGAAGTTTTCTAAATAAATCATACAAAATCCAGGCTTGCAGTTGTAGCAAACCTCCTCCCCCAAAATCCTGCGGGACAGAAATTCTGTAGGATTGGAAACCTTTCCCTGCTGTGGTGCCTGACCTGGAATTTGGTGCTGTTTGGGGCACATTTTGTGTTTTTATAAAGGGAAATTTCTGTGTTTTACTGGAAGGAGGGGACGATTCCATGAAAAGCCTGGAAGGGAGAGGCAGGTGCATGCTCTTTTTCCAGTCTCACCATTCCCAGGTGACTTCTCCCAGTTTCTCCTCTGAAAAACGAAATTTTTTTGCTGCTCTGCAGCTGTGTTGTGATATTTGAGGAATTCTTGGAAAATTCTTCCACATGATCTGGTGGAATACACTATAAATATATGTGGATAATTATCATTATTGTTATTGTTCATCATTATTATTGTTATTATTATTGTTAATATTATAGTTATTATTATTATTATTATTATTATTACTATTATTATTATTACTATTACTATTATTTTGGCTGCAGCAGGCACTGAGATCAACCTTTGTACCCCACACCCCATTTTGGTGCTGAATCAATTAATTACTGAGTGACCTGATGGAAAAATCCACGATTTAATAACTCAGAAATTTGTATTTTTATTGTGACTCTGTTTTCTGGGATCATCCACAAAATCAGGAGCCTTCCCAATGAGCCCAAGCCATGCTGGAACTGCTGGAATTCAGGGAATTATCCTTTTTAAATGACCCCTTCAGGAAATCCATCACTCCCAACTTTATCTGTAAAAATGTTTGGGTTCTTGTTCAGTGCTAGGCTCTCTCCATCCTGAGCAGACAGATGATGACACCAGGGTGTTATTTACCCAAAATGTTGATCTCATTCTTTGTCCTATGTGCCAGCCTGTTTTCCTCTCGATATCATTTTGAATATATTGATGAAATTTTTTTCCTTTCTATGGACTGTAAAAGTAACCCTGAGTGACTGATTTAGACCAGAATTTAATTTCTGAGTGACAAAAGTTGCTCCACAAAATCCTCTCCTCATGTTATTGTAGGATGCCTCCTCTAGCCTCAAGAATTCCCTCGGCAAACTGAATTTGGAGGCAGCAGCTCTGTGTCGCACTAACACAAAATGGATGTCCAGGAACGTGGGTTAGATCAGGAGTGGAGTTTGGAAGTGAAATTCCTGCTTGTCCGACTCACCACGTTTAGTTCTCACTGTGGAACAGTCTTGCAATAATATTAACATTAATAATAATAATCCTTCCTTTAGGATACCCCTGACCAGCCAATGTGCCCCAGGATCCCAGCCACTAATTCAGAGCAAAAGCCAAATTAGAGCTAAAATTAAATTATTTCCCCCTGAATATGGGCACGTGGAGCTCTGAGCACTGAGTGTTTCCAGCCAGGGCATTCCAGGCTGGAAATGGATCATCCTGGCATGGATTGTCTGGTCCAACCTTGCTTGGGAAAAGCACAGGCAATCCAAAATGGCCCAGCCAAATCCTAAAAGTGATCGGCACTGGGGAATCCAGCAGTTGGTGAATCCACCAATTATTTCCCTGGGGAAATTCTCACAGAATCCAGAATGGCTTGGCTTGGAAGGGACCTCAAAGGGACCTCAAGAATTCCCTCGGCAAATTGAATTTGGAGGCAGCAGCTCTGTGTCACACTAACACAAAATGGATGTCCAGGAACGTGGGTTAGATCAGGAGTGGAGTTTGGAATTCCTGCTTGTCCGACTCACCACGTTTGGTTCTCACTGTGGAACAGTCTTGCAATAATATTAACATTAATAATAATAATCCTTCCTTTAGGATACCCTTGACCAGCCGATGTGCCCCAGGATCCCAGCCACTAATTCAGAGCAAAAGCCAAATTAGAGCTAAAATTAGGTTTTAATTTTGATTTTTAAATTTCATTTATTTAATTATTTATTTTTCCCCTCCTCCTGCTCTCCTCCTGAATATGGGCACGTGGAGCTCTGAGCACTGAGTGTTTCCAGCCAGGACATTCCAGGCTGGAAATGGATCATCCTGGCATGGATTGTCTGGTCCAACTTTGCTTGGGAAAAGCACAGGCAATCCAAAATGGCCCAGCCAAATCCTAAAAGTGACCGGCACTGGGGAATCCAGCAGTTGGTGAATCCACCAATTATTTCCCTGGGGAAATTCTCACAGAATCCAGAATGGCTTGGCTTGGAAGGGACCTCAAAGGGACCTCAAGAATTCCCTTGGCAAATTGAATTTGGAGGCAGCAGCTCTGTGTCACACTAACACAAAATGGATGTCCAGGAACGTGGGTTAGATCAGGAGTGGAGTTTGGAATTCCTGCTTGTCCGACTCACCACGTTTGGTTCTCACTGTGGAACAGTCTTGCAATAATATTAACATTAATAATAATAATCCTTCCTTTAGGATACCCTTGACCAGCTGATGTGCCCCAGGATCCCAGCCACTAATTCAGAGCAAAAGCCAAATTAGAGCTAAAATTAAATTATTTCCCCCTGAATATGGGCACGTGGAGCTCTGAGCACTGAGTGTTTCCAGCCAGGGCATTCCAGGCTGGAAATGGATCATCCTGGCATGGGTTGTCTGGTCCAACTTTGCTTGGGAAAAGCACAGGCAATCCAAAATAGCCCAGCCAAATCCTAAAAGTGACCAGCACTGGGGAATCCAGCAGTTGGTGAATCCACCAATTATTTCCCTGGGGAAATTCTCACAGAATCCAGGACGGTTTGGCTTGGAAAGTGCCTCAAAGCCCATCCAGTCCCACCCCTGCCATGAGCAGGGACACCTCCCACCATCCCAGCTCGTTCCAACCTCCTCTTGATTAATCCAAAGGCTGATTGGTCTCACTGTGGGAATTTTATGTCTCGTGTCCCACTGGAATTGCCTCAGTTGTCCTCGACCTTAATTTCTGAGTGTGTGGCCTTAATAACCCCCAAATCCACGGCTCATTAGTGGTCAGCAGAGCTTTCAGCAGGATGGCTGGAGGGTATCCTTGGAGTCTGAGTGCTCTCCCTCCCAGGAATGACAGGAATGCCTTGTCAGGAGTTTGCTCACGTTGGTAATGCCCATCCTGTGATAAAGGAGTGGCTTCAGTCCCCAGGGCTTTGAGTTTGGCCCCTTCCACCAGCACTGAGAGGATGCAAATTAATGGATAATTAAAACCTGCTTTTGCATCCTATGTGGCATCCTGTTTTCTTCGGGGAAAAGGTTGACTACATTAAAGATGGTGAGCTGTGTCTGGCTGCCATCCATCCATCCATCATTCATCCATCATTCATCCATCCATCCATCCATCATCCTTCCATCCATCCATCATCCATCCTCCATCCATCATCCATCCCTCCATCATCCATCCCTCCATCATCCATCCCTCCATCATCCATCCCTCCATCATCCATCCATCATCCATCCCTCCATCCCTCCCTCCATCCATCATCCATCCAACCATCCATCCATCATCCATCCCTCCATCATCCATCCCTCCATCATCCATCCCTCCCTCCATCCTTCCGTCCATTCCTCCATCCATTCCTCCATCCATCATCCCTCCCTCCCTCCATCCATCCCTCAAATCATCCTTTAATCCCCAGGGAAAATCCCAGCCAAGCCCAGCACAAATCCTGACCCTCAGGCGCACAAAGCCATCCTTATTCCCGGTGATCAGCCAAGAGTTTTGCACCTGGAAACAATTCCATCACTCCTCTCCTTCCTTCTCCCCCCTCCCTAAATTTTGGGACCAGGTGGCCGCTGTGAATAGTAAGGATCCTCCTCCTGAAGTTGTGGCTGCCGAAGATCACAGGACTCAGCTTTTCTACAACCTTCAGCAGCCCCAGGGAGTCCTGAGCAGGTGAGTTCGTTTCACAGCTGCTCCTGACGGTGGCACTCAAGTAAAGCAGGATTTTGTCACATTCAGAGGGACAATTTTCCCGAGGAGAGCTCTTGCAGGATTCTGCCAGCAGCCTGGAGACGAGGCAAATCTGATTTGGTTCGAATTGATGACGAAACGAAGCTCTTTGTTCACCTCTGAAGTCTGAGACAGATTGTCTCCACAGCTCCACTCCCGTTCCTCAATCTGTTGGAGCAGATGGGCACTTGCACCACAAATGAGAGATGCAGAATTCCTCCCCTTGCCCAAAGGCACTGGAAAAATCCCTGGAGGCAGCAGAGAGCTGCAAAACTTCTCCTTCCCCTCCTGCCGACGCCTTCCCTCCCCACTGCTGGCATCCTCTTGGGATGAAATGATTTTATTTGGGGGTTTTGGGGCACATTTTGTGTTCTAAAGGGGAAATTTACTGGAGGGAGGAGATGATTCCATGAAAAGCATGGAAGGGAGAGGCAGGGGGATGCTCTTTTTCCAGGCTCACCATTCCCAGGTGACTTCTCCCAGCCTTGTTTTTCCTCTGAAAAAATGGAATTTTTTGCTGCTCTGCCGCTTTGTTGCGATACTTGAGGAATTCTTGGAAAATTCTCCCACATAATTTGATGTAATCCACTATAAATATAGGTGTATTATTATTTTTATTGTTATTATTATTATTGTTGTTGTTGCTGTTATTTTGGTTGCAGCGGGCACTGAGATCAACCTTTGTGCCCCACGCTCCGTTTTGGTGCTGAATCAATTCACAACTGAGTAACCTGGTGGAAAAATCCAGGATTTAGTAACTCAGGAATTTGTATTTTTACCGTGACTCTGTTTTCTGGGATCATCCACAACAAACAGGAGCCTTCCCAAAATCCCAAAGATATATTTATTTTTGCAAGGATGGAGATTTCTTAAAACAAACCCACAAAATTGGCTTATTTTTCTTCTTTAAAAAAAAAAAAACCAAACCCTAAAGGCACAGATTTTTTTTTTTTTTCCAGGGCTGTGTTTAAATATTTGCTTAGTGGATTTTGGATTGATGGAAAGAAGGAATTCTGCCTTCTGCCACAGGAATTGTGCACACAAACACAAAAACATCAGCCCAGCCCCAAAAATTGTTACTGATGCCTCCAATGTTGGCTCATGCTCAGCTGGAAAGCACCCCAGAGTCATTAACGAAATCTTCCTAATGATTATTGCCCTTTCCACCCTAAAATGCTTTTTGGAACCAGATTGGGGGGGACTTCATTTGCATCTCTCTTTCTCCATCAGTTTACAATTAATTGTAATAATTAGTGATATCTTTATTATTGCAAATCAAACCTGAAAACAAAGCAAAAACTTTTATTCTTGCCTGTCCTGCAGGCACAAAAAACATTGAATTTCCTATTATTTTCTTCTCTCTCTCAATTTGTGATTTTATCTGTAATTCTGTGGTAACACACCAGTGAATATTATGGGTATTTTCCCCTTCTAGAGATGCAGGTGACATTTGAAAATGTTGCTCAGAGTGACAACAGTGACATGGGGAGCAGAAATTTAAATTAATTTCCAGTCTGTCGAGCCAGGACAGGATGATTTTTGGTACCTGGCTGTTGAGGGGGAACCCATTCAGATCATGATTCTTTTTGACAATTAAAATAATTCATCATTGGAACAATTTGCCAAGAGTTCTCCACAACTGGAAGGTTTTTAATTCAGATATGATCTCATGGAACTGCAGGTATCGGGCTGGAAACAGGAACTCAGGGAATTCCAAGTGGGATGAGGGGAGGATGGTTCAGATCATCAAAATAATCCCTTTTGGTCTTAAAACTTACTAATCATTCACAGCAGTGCCCACAAAGACAAATAAATTGGAATTATGAGCCCAAAACTCTTCCAGAATCTTCTTCCAAGCTGTAGGAACCTCAAACTTTAGTGTTGAGAACAAAGAGTTCTCAATGTGTTGAAGGACAGGGTGATGGAAATGTTCTCCTGATGAAATCCTAAATCCCAGGAATCTGAGGACGAGGGAAATTGGGAATTGATTGAAGAGAATTTGAATTTTGAGCGTGATCTCATCAAAGGATGATTTATTGGGTGTAACATTTCCTTGTAGAAGGAGAGATGCCAGAGGAATTCTGCATTTTCCAAGCCTGGAACAGGAACCAACTTGGGAATTCCAAGTGGAATGATGACTTAGATCATCAAAGTAATCCCTTTTGGTCTTAAAACTTATTAATCTTTCACAGCAGTGCCCACAGAGACAAAGAAATTTGCATTATGAGCCCAAAACTCTTCCAGAATCTTCTTCCAAGCTGTAGGAACCCCCAAACTTTCAGTGTTGAGAACCAAAGAGTTCTCAATGTGTTGAAGGACAGGGTTGATGGAAATGTTCTCCCGATGAAATCCTAAATCCCAGGAATCTGAGGACAGAGGAAATTAGGAATTTATTGAAATTGAGAATTTGAATTTTGAGCATGATTTTGTGGAGTGATGATTCATTGGGACATTATTGACGTGTAACATTTCCTCGTAGAAGGAAAGATGCCAGAGGAATTCTGCATTTTCCAAGCCTGAAGCAGGAGCTAACTTGGGGAATTCCAAGTAGAATGAGGGGAGGATGGTTCAGATCATCAAAATAATCCCTTTTGGTCTTAAAACTTATTAATCTTTCACAGCAGTGCCCACAAAGAAATTTGAATTATGAACCCAAAACCCTTCCAGAATCTTCTTCCAAGCTGTAGGAACCTCAAACTTTAGTGTTGAGAACCAAAGAGTTCTCAATGTGTTGAAGGACAGGGTGATGGAAATGTTCTCCTGATGAAATCCTAAATCCCAGGAATCTGAGGACGGGGGAAATTGGGAATTGATTGAAGAGAATTTGAATTTTGAGCGTGATCTCATCAAAGGATGATTTATTGGGTGTAACATTTCCTTGTAGAAGGAGAGATGCCAGAGGAATTCTGCATTTTCCAAGCCTGGAACAGGAACCAACTCTGGGAATTCCAAGTGGGTTGATGACTTAGATCATCAAAGTAATCCCTTTTGCCTTAAAATTTATTAATCTTTCACAGCAGTGCCCAGAAAGACAAAGAAATTGGAATTATGAGCCCAAAACCCTTCCAGAATCTTCTTCCAAGCTGTAGGAACCTCAAACTTTCAGTGTTGAGAACCAAAGAGTTCTCAATGTGTTGAAGGACAGGATGATGGAAATGTTCTCCCGATGAAGTCCTAAATCCCAGGAATCTGAGGACAGAGGGAAATTGGGAATTGATTGAAGAGAATTTGAATTTTGAGTGTGATCTCATCAAGGGATGATTTATTGGGTGTAACATTTCCTCGTAGAAGGAAAGATGCCAGAGGAATTCTGCATTTTCCAAGCCTGGAACATGTCCTGTGTAGGGAGAAGGAAAAAAAAAATCTCTATTTTAAGGACTGGGGAGGCCCTGTCACAGGATTCCCAAAAAATTCCCATCCCTGGAAGTGTGCAAGGCTGGGCTGGATGGAGCTCAGAGCCCCCTGGGGTGGTGGAAAATGTTGGGGAGGTTTGGAATGAGATGGGCTTTAAATTCCCATCCAACCCACCCCATTCCAGGATTTTATGTGGAAAATCAAAGTTCTGTTTTCCCAGCCCTGCCTTGCCAGGAATATTCACAAAAAGAATGAACTTGAGACAGAAAAAAAACAACAACAACAACAATAAAAAAAACCTTTCTGCAACATCCTGATCAATTTTGGACCCTTACTCGCTTCAGCTTTTTCCCACCTTTGAAATGGTTATTTCAGAATGAATTTTTAAAGTGTATTTTTTACCTTCTGCAGGATTTTAACGAATTGTGCTAATCAGCTTTTTGTGCTAATTATCTCCGTATATCCTGCTGGGGAACAGAGCAGCTTTGCTGCTCCTAAAATAGGAGTAAAGCCATGATTTTGGGAATTTTTTTCCTCCTTGCTTATATTGGAATATTGTCCTTTTTTCTTAAAGAATGAATTATTTGTGAGAGGGATGCTAAAATAAATATATTCTATTTTATAAATATATTATTAAATATAAATATATTATATTTTCTTATATTTTTGCATATTATTTTCTTATATTATCTTCTTATATTTTCATTTTCTCATATTATCTTCTTATATTTTCATTTTCTCATATTATCTTCTTATATTTTCATTTTCCCATATTATTTTCTTTTATTAATTTTCATTTTCATATATTCTCTTTTCAAGTGACTTTGTTCACCTGTTTAAAATCCCATTAAACGGACTCGGAGGCAGTTTTCTGTCACTTAAAATTCAGTTTAAACTACTTATCAATTAAAAACCACCGCATTTGAAATTATTTCAGTTATTCCTGCCACACTTCCAAGTGAATCTTAAAATCTACCTGAGATTTAAAGGTGAATTAAAAAAAAATTAAAAATTAATTTAAAATTCTATTTGACTTCATTCTCCCACTTACAGCTGGAAGTGGAAAAGCTGAGGCTTTAATCCTCAGCTCAGCATGGAGAAAATAGAGAATTCTGTATTTTTGCAGCATTTTGGGTCCTTTTTCTGTGGTTTTAGTTTGTTCAGCAAAGTTTGAAGGATCTGAGTGGGGTTTTTTCTATTTGATTGAGGAATTTTTACACCTTCACTGGACATGGAAGTCAACGAGGTCATGCAGGAGAGTGGAAAAATCTGTAGGATTGAGTTTATTCCGGAATTATTCCATTAAAATATTCCCACCTCTGGAAAAAACTCCTCAGCAAACCCCAGCCCTTTAGAAAAGGCTGCAAATCAGAACAAAAATAACATTATTCCTTTAAAAAAAAGAGCCTTTAATGCAGATTTTTGTGCCGTTTTTACACTTAGAGCCCCTCGATTTTCGTCTACAAGGTGAGATGAGTTGAAGGGACGACAAAATCTCTGCAAGGCTTTCTAAAAAGCTGCTGAAATTTGATTTTTATGGTGATTTGGGGCCTCTCTGCTCCTTCCTCGCAGCACTTTGCCTGGCTCTGATGAGCCCTACCCCATGCTGGTGTTGCTGGGCCCCGTGGCCGGCGGCCGGAGGCAACTTTCCCTCAAAATCTGCAGACAATTCAAGAATTTCCTCAGATTTGGGTAAGTTCTGCTCCCCGAGCTGAAAAAAAAGCACCAAAGGGTCAAGGTTGGAATTGGTGCTGGTTTGGTTTGGGGTTTTTTTTGTGTGAAGAAGTTAAAAAACAAAGAATTTTGGGGTGGTTTTGTGTCTTCTCAAGGCTTGAGTGCTGAAGTCAATGAGGGAAAAGCTGTTTAAGTTATTAAATTCTTTTGGAAGGTGAACAGCAAACAGAAAACAAAAGAAACAAAAAAATGAAAACATAAACTAAACCAGAAAACAAACAAACTAAAATAAAACTAACAAATAAACACAAACAGAATAGAAAACAAACAAATTAAAATTAAAAAAAAACCAAATTAAAATCACAAACCAAAACAGAAAACAAACTAAAACAAAACTAACAAATAAACCAAAATAGAATAGAAAACAAACAAATGAAAATTAAAAAAAAAAACAAATGAAAATCACAAATTAAAATCAAAATTAAAAAACTAAAATAGAAAACAAACATAAAACCCAGAAACCAAAACAGAAAACAGATTAGAATGAACAAATGAAAAATCACAAAGCAAACCAGAAAATAAACAAACTAAAATAAAATTAACAATTAAACACAAACAGAATAGAAAACAAACAAATTAAAATAAAAAAAAACACAAAATCACAAACCAAAACAGAAAACAGACAAAGTAAATCAGAACAAATAAATAAATAAGCATAAATCAGACCAGAAAACAAATGAAAACAAAATAAACAAATGAAAAATCACAAACCAAAACAGAAAATAAACAAACTAAAATAAAATTAACAAATAAATACGGACTAGAAAAACAAATGAAAATAAAAAACAAAATCACAAACCAAAACAGAAAACAAAGACAAAACTAACAAATAAACACAAACAGAATAGAAAACAAACAAATGAAAATAAAAAAACAAAATCACAAACCAAAACAGAAAACAAAACAGACAAGTAAACACAAATCAGAACATAAAACAAACAGATGAAAACAAAACAAATTAAAATCACAAATTAAAATCAAAATTAAAAAACAAAACAAACCAAAATAGAAAACAAACATCAAACCCAGAAACCAAAACAGAAAACAAATTAAAACAGAACAAACAAATGAAAAATCACAAACCAAACCAGAAAACAAATTAAAACAAAGTAAATAAACACAAAATCAGACCAGAAAACAACAAATGAAAACAAAACAAAGAAATGAACATCTCAAACCAAGAGACAATAAACCAAACCAAAAAATAAAATAGAAAACAAGCATAAAACCCAGAAACCAAAACAGAAAAACCCAACCAAACAAAAAAAGTAATAAAAATACCCAAAAGCAAAAAAACCTCACAGACCAAAACAGAAAAAAACCATAAAAAACCAAAAAACCCCACAAGCAGAAATAAAAAACCCCACAATCCAATACAAAAAAAGACCTTAAAACCCAAACCCTCCAAAAAACCAAAACCAACCAACCAAAAAACCCCAAAATCCCAAAAAGAACCCAAAAAAAGCCACAAAAAACCCCTTAAAAATCTCAAAAAATCCCAAACAACAAAAAAAATGTGACAAAAAGTTTAAAGAAATCAAAACCAAAAAGCTGCTCTTCCCCATTTATTTATGCCACTAATTTATCCCATCATTTTCTATTTTAAGGGAAAAAATCTGTTATGCCACTGTAAAAATTCCTTTTCCCCCCCCCCTTTATTTAAACCCATATTTTAGAAATGACAAATTCAACCCCATTTGGAATTTTCCAAACATTCTGTGAGGGTATTTTTTTGTTTTTAAGGGGCGTTTTTACATTGTGTCTTTTATTCCCTACAACTTCCCTGAATGAGGAGAAAATGTAAAAAATTTGCAGAAAATTGCAACCAGAAAGCAAAGTTGTGTTTTGAATTATTCAGGGGAGATTTGAGCAATTTTCTGCCTGGAAATTTCAAACATTCTGCTCATTAAAAAATGGATTTTATGCAAGATACTCTGGCAGTCTGGATTATAAACATGGCCCTGCAATTAAAAAGGGCTGAAATGGGTAAAAATTGCAGGAAATTAAGTGAAATTGGCCCCTCCAACCATCTGGCTGGTGACCTTTGGAGCTGGGCGTGTTTTGTGTTATCCCAGAAAAAATCAGGGAATTTTACAGAGCCTGTTTGGAATTCACTGCTCTCAGTTTTGGGGGAAAAAAAAAAAAGTGCCACCCTCTGAATTTTTACTGATTTCCAGCCCAGCTCCCTGGGATAAATGAGCAGAAATGAGGAGAAAAATCTGATTTTCAAACAGAACCAGACCCACTCAATAATTCAGGCTCTAATTGTTACCTGCATTAAATAACTGGGGATTTTTGAGGGATTTTTTAAGGATTTTTTGGGGTACTTTAATGGGTTTTTAGTGCTTCACCCTGGTGGCTGAGGTTTATCCTTATGGGATGGCAGGGAATTCCTTTCCCAGCCTTTTATCCCACTTTAATGGCAAAGCAGAAATGAGGAGAAAAATCTGATTTTCAAACAGACCCAGAGCCACTGAATACTTCAGTCTCTAATTGTTACCTGCATTAATTATCTGAGGATTTTGGGGGGTTATTTAGGGATTTTTGGGTTTGTTTAATGGGTTTTCAGTGTTTTGGCCTGGTGGCTGAGGTGTGTCCTTTTGGGATGGCTGCAAAAGGAATTCCCTTTTTCCCACTTTAATGGCAAAGCAGAAAAGAGGAGAAAAATCTGATTTTCAAACAGACCCAGAGCCACTGAATACTTCAGGCTCAAATTGTTACCTGCATCAATTATCTGATTTTTGGGGTTTTTTGGTGGGTTTAATATTTTATCCTGGTGGGAAGCTCAGGGAGCTGAGGTTTATCCTCATGGGGTGCCAGGGAAAGGAATTCCCTTCCATCCCTTTTTTCCCCACCTTAAAGGCAAAGCAGAAATGAGGAGAAAAATCTGATTTTCAAACAGACCCAGACCCACTGAATACTTCAGTATTGAATTGCCACCTGCATTAGTTATCTGGTTTTTGGGATTTTTTAGTGAGTTTTTAGTGTTTCACCCTGGTGGCTGAAGTTTATCCTCATGGGATGGCAGGGAATTCCTTTCCCAGCTTTTATCCCAGTTTAATGGCAAAGCAGAAACGAGGAGAAAAATCTCATTTTCGAACAGACCCAGACCCACTGAATACTTCAGTAATAAACTGCTAGCTGCATTAATAACCTGGTTTGGGGGGGATTTTTGTGGGTTTTTAGTGTTTCATCCTGCTGTGAAGCTGAGGTAGCTGAATTTTTACTTTCCCTGCCTTTTATCCCACTTTTCTCCCCACTTCCAGGATTGTCTCCCCCCCTCTCCATTAGGCATCTGTTTAAAAACTGGACTTTGGAGCTCTTTCTTAACCTCCCAGTTCATCCCAGCTCCTTTTCCACATTTAGGATTGGGTTTTATATCATGCCCGAGCTGCCAGAGTCGGGAAAAGAATGGCTTCATCATTTCCCACTCCCAGGCTCTGTGACAGCTCCAGCTCCGGCCACCCCGGCCTGGGGAGGGATTTATAGCCAAAACACCACGTTACATTTCACTTTTTTTTGGTGTATTTATGGGTTGATCTTTCCCACACACGGCATTCAGGGGTGTGATTTGCGCCTCTCTCTATTTCTCATCTTTCTTTGCTGCTTAAAAATAAAATTATTTCCAGTTTCCCTGCTTTCCCCCCCCCCCCTCCTCACTGCTATTCCAGAGCTGCTGCAGGGATTGAAACCAGGTTATTTCTTCATTCTCCCATAAATCTCCCAGGCCCTGCCACACCACCAGGAAAGCTTATTATGGGGAAGAAAACAGATTTGATTATTATTTCATTTCTCAAGAAGAATTTGACAAAATGGTGGAAGCAGTAAGTACCTGACTCCTGTCCTTGTCGCTTTTTCCTGCTCCCACGGTGAACTCAACTTCTCTGTCCAAGCCTGATTTATTTTATTTTTTATATTAGGTTTGTGCCTGGCTGTGAATGTTTATTCACTCTCACTTGTGGTTTTGAGTTCATGGACAGAAACCACAAATTTCTTGTAGATTTGTGCTGCCTTTCCTCCTGTAAATGAATTTATAGAAACCACTAAATGGGCAAAATGGCCAGTGGGGAACGTTTAAATAACAATATAATGTAGAAATAAACTTATTTTCAGGCACAAATGTAGCGTGGGGTTTATTGCTTTTATTTTTTCAACATTTTCCAGCAACCCTGCAGGGAATTCCTCGGAAGTTTAGCAAATCCCCCCTAAAGGAGTGAGGTTTCTCTGAAGGATTTCTACCTCCAGCTGCTCTTTTTGATGCCTTTTGCAACAAAACTTTGCCTTGAAAAGCCCCAACAGAGCCCATTATTTGTATTTATACCAAAGGGGAAAGCCAGCAGAGCCTGGAACAACTGAGCTGGCCCTTCATGAGAACAAAAATCAAGGAGTTTAATTTTAAAACCATAAAATAATCTGCTTCCATCTCTGCAGGGCTGCAGAGCTTGGAAATGCCTCAGCCAATTCCATGTCCCCCTTGCAGATGTGTCACACTTCTTCCTTTTCCTTGGAATCTCCCTTTTTTGATATCAATCCACCAGAAGGAAGCTCCTTGCTTTGGGTTTTCCTTTCCAGAGGGAAGGGAGAACCCAGGAATGCTGTCAGCACTTTGTTCCCAGGATTTTGGGACGTGATGATCCATGGCCAGGGCACAAGCCCAGATATGGGGGCTCTTTCCTGCTGATTTTGGGCTCTTAATGCTCTCATTAATGCTGATTTTGGGCTCTTAATGCTCTCATTAATGCTGATTTTGGGCTCTCTCATTAACACTGATTTTGGGCTCTTAATGCTCTCATTAATGCTGATTTTGGGCTCCCTCATTAATTCTGATTTTGGGCTCTCAGTGCCTTCATTAACGCTGATTTTGGGCTCTCTCATTAAGTCTGATTTTGGTCCCCCTCATTAATGGTGATTTTGGGCTCTCAGTACCTTCATTAATGCTGATTTTGGGATCTCTCATTACCCTCTCAGTGCCCTCATTAATGGTGATTTTGGGCTCTCAGTGCTTTCATTAATGCTGATTTTGGGCTCTCTCATTAACCTCTCAGTGCCCCTCATTAACACTGATTTTGGGCTCTCATTGCCATCATTAATGCTGATTTTGGGCTCAGTAATGCTGATTTTGGGCTCTCTCATTAACCTCTCAGTGCCCTCGTTAACGCTGATTTTGGGCTCTCAGTGCCCTCATTAACACTGATTTTGGGCTCCCTCATTAACACTGATTTTAGGCTCCCTCATTAATGCTAATCTTGGGCTCTCAGTGCTCTCATTAACACTGATTTTGGGCTCACTAATGCTGATGTTGGGCTCTCTCATAATGCTAATTTTGGACTCTCAGTGCCCTCATTAATGGTGATTTTGGACTCTCAGTGCCCTCATTAACACCGATTTAATCAGGATGAAACTTTGTAGGGAGAGAAATCAGGGAACTCCGAAGTGATTCACTCCTTTGAGGAAATTGTCCCCCTTGGGATATTTCCCTTGGCATTATCCTTGTTCTGAATTTCAGGGAAAATTTCTGGCAACCTACAAGTACAGCGGCCACTGCTACGGACTGGGAAGAGACACGGTGGAATCCATAGCCAGGGAGGGCCTGGGCACCTGTGTCCACCTGGAAATAGAGGTGAGCGTCACCTGGGGGGGACAACTTCTTCATGGGGTTTGGGACAGGACAAAGGGAGCAGCCTCAGGTTGGATACTGGGGGAAATTCCTTCCTGGAAAGGATAATAAAGGATTGGAAGAGGCACTGGTGGAGTCTCCATCCCTGGAGTTGTTAAAGGAACTCGAGGATGTGGCACGTGGGGACGTTGGTCAGTGGTGGCCTTGGCAGTGCTGGGAGAATGATTTTACAGGGCTTTTCCAGCTTTGGTTTAGTCAGAAGGATGCCTCTGTTGGTCTGCTTTTGAAATTTCCTGTTTCTGGCCTGTTTTTTCAGCACTTCCCATTTGTCTTGTTTGGAAAGCCAGGTGTCTGCTGAGGAAGGCAGGAGCCTGCCCTAAAATGGAAAATGCAAACCCCCTCCCTCTGAATTATTGTCAGTTTGAAATTAAGGGGCTCTCAGGCCAAGATATGGGAATAGGAATAAGAGTTTACTTGGAAAATTAAAATACAAATGTGATAGTACAAAAAAAAACCACCGACAGAGTCAGAAATTACCTGACACCCTGTGGGTCAGGGTATTGGTGGCAATCTGTCTCGGTTTGAAAAGCCAGGTGTCTGCTGAGGAAGGCAGGAGCCTCCCCTGAAATGGAAAATGCAATCCCCCTCCCTCTGAATTGTTATAATTTTGAAATTAAGGGGCTCTCAGGCAAAGATATGAGAATAGGAATAACAGTTCTTTACTAGGGAAATTAAAAATACAAATGCAATAGTACAAAAATTGAAACAAACCCCTGCCAGAGTGAGAGCAGGAGCTGAGCCCTGTGGGTCAGGGTGGTGGCAGCAGTGCCATTCCATGGTGGCTCAGCCCTCCTGCAGGGCCAGCTGTGCTTCTGCTGGAGCAGGGATCCTGCACAAGGCTGGAGTTTTGCTCTGCAGCTCCAGGGCTGCTGGAGATGGGCCTGCTCTCCCTCTGGCAGTGCAGGGCAGCAGAAAGCTGCTCCTCTGGGAATGCAGGGGGCAAAGGCTGCTGTGCTGCTGCCAGGCTCAGATTGGATCCAGGCAGGAATGCTTGGCTCCTGCCCTGGGCAGAGCATCTCCCATGGGATGATGGAATTTGATCAGCCATGCAGGGACACTCAGTGGCCATGGACAGCAGAGATCTCCTGGAGGGAGGATTGGCTGTGGGAGAGATAAAGAAACTGCCCCATGGACAGAGAGAACTGCCCCAGCTCTGACAGATGGGGATGGAACACACACCTCCAGCCACATCCTGCATTTCCAACCTAAGGTGCCATTCCAGCACCTCCAGCTTCCCACCCATCTCCACCCTACAGCAGGACCAGTCCAGATCCTCCCTAAAAAAAGACAAACAAAACAAAACAAACCTGTTTCTCCTTTGCTGATGAAGCCACAGAGGGTTTGGGACAGTATTTGGGGCAGAACTATTGAAAATTGCAATTTTTTTTTTTTTTGAGAGGTTGCTTTATCCTCTCAGAGTTTGTCAGGTGCTCAGAAGCTGGGCCACAGTAGGAGGCTGGGTCCCAAAAAAAAAAAAAACTCAAAACTCCAAAAGCTGAAATTTTTAGCTAATTTTCTAATTAAATTTCTCATTCCCTTATATTTCCTTTACTAGCTAGGTGAGGTGACAAAAATGAAAGACATTCTGCATTTCCTTCCAAATTATATCTTCAAAACAAGCTCCCTCTAGGTGAGATTCCAAAATGAGAGGCTCCACGGAGTGCCTGGAATGTGGCACCGAGTAAAACAACAGAGATAAAAAAGAATTTGAGGAGAGTGCAGTGCTAACACAGGGTCCTGAGCTGAGCATCCTGATCAAAAACTGACACTAAATTTGATTAATTACGGGATGATCTTTTTCTTTGGGAAACTGGTGATCAAAAATCCGATTTTCAGTTGAGTGAAACGACAGAGAGAAAAAGAAATTAGGAGAGTGCAGTGCAAACGCAGGAATCTGATCTGAACGTTCTGATTTTAAATGTCATAAATTACAGGATGATCATTTTGTTTGGGAAACTGGTGATGAAAAATCCACTTTTCAGTTGAAAAAACAACAGAGAGAAAAAGAAATGTAGGAGAGTGCAGTGCTAGTACAAGAATCTGAGCTAAGCATTCTGGTTTTAAATTTCATTAATTACAGGATGATCATTTTGTTTGGGAAACTGATCAAAAATCTGATTTTCAGTTGAGTACTTTGGTGTTCATGAAGAGTTTGGGCCCAAAATAAATCCATGCACATCCATTGGCTCGCATTTAAATATACAAATAACAGCAGCGCTAAAAAATAAGTGTTTCCTTGCTCAGATTAGTGACAATTTAGTGCTGCAATGCTGCTTGGGAGTGCCTGTGGCTCAGCTGATATTGAAGAGCAAATTAATAACTTCATTTTCACACTCATGTTTTCTGGGAAAAATCCCTTCGTCCAGGATTTCTCCCCTGGGAAGCTGAGCAGCCTCAGAGCAAAAGGAAAACAATATTATCTGATTTGCTTCTCCTGTGTTTTGCTGCTTTGGAATGTGGTTGGAGATTGTTTATCCACAGGTGATTGTTCCATTGGTTTCATGGGAATTGTTTTGACTTAATGACCAATCAGGGCCAAGCTGTGTTGGGGCTCTGGAGAGAGTCACAATTTTCCATTATTATCTTTTAGCTTTCTGTCTGTATCCTTTCTCTATTCTTTAGTGTAGTTTAGTACAGCATTCTTTAATATAATATAGATCATAAAATAATAAATTAGCCTTCTGAGAACATGGAGTCAGATTCATCATTCCTCCCTGTCACGGGGCAAATACAAAGCTTCATCTTGGGGTATTTCCAGCTCCTCTTTGCCCTCAGTTTGGACAGAGTGTGAATCAGCCTGGCTCTCCCCTGATGGGCACAGAGCGTGCTCCTTGTCTGGCCTTAAATTCCCAATCAAGAACGATAGGAGATGAAGCCTTGGTGGAATTTTTCAAGCTGTCACTTCCTCACCAGAGCTGATGTGTTAGCAAATAATTTAGGGGATGGGGCTTAGAGGAACGTGGTGTTTGTTTATTCATGAGGAGCTGAGCCCACACCACGGGCCCCAAACAGAACTTTGACTGGGAATTGCCAAAGCAGGCAGCTAAAACCCCTTTTAAAATTAACTTTGACTGGGAATTGCCAAAGCAGGCAGCTAAAACCCCTTTTAAAACTAACTTTTACAGGGAATTGCCAAAGCAGGCAGCTAAAACCCCTTTTAAAACTAACTTTTACAGGGAATTGCCAAAGCAGGCAGCTAAAACCCCTTTTAAAACTAACTTTGACTGGGAATTGCCAAAGCAGGCAGCTAAAACCCCTTTTAAAACTAACTTTTACAGGGAATTGCCAAAGCAGGCAGCTAAAACCCCTTTTTGTCTCCCAGGTTTTGGGGTCACACAGGAGTTATGCAGTCACAGCAATGCAGTTACACTCAAATATTCCAAAATCAGCAGAAATATCAACATACGTAAAACAGCAGCTTGCACATTGCATACATTTGATTTTCAGGATTTGTGTCAACAGGAGCACACTTAGATGCTGCTGCCAGGCGTTCCTCCAGACTATCAAAAATAATGTATTTGTTTAAATATTAAGAATAGATATGGTCAGTGAATGAGGTTGCTGAATAAATTGGCATAAATCGTGAATTTCCTGAGCAAATTTTGATTGCAGCTGGCCGGAATCTAGAGGCAGAGACAGAGGGTGTAGATGAAGAAAATGATTCCATGGAATTAACAAATCTTTCAAGCTCAAACTTGACTGAAATGTCGCCTTCTTGGAGCGAGCTCCTTCCAGTCAGTGAGATTTACAAAACCTGGCCGGAAAACAAATCCTCCCCTTCCTGCCATTTGCAAGCTCTTTTCCATAGTTTTTGTTAATTCTTAGCCACTGTCACCTAAAACCTCACCCCACGGCGAGTTTTGTGTCACTGTGGGCTCTGAGAAACAATAATTGTGAGTTATGGGTGGCAGTAGAGGTGCTGAGTCCATCATCTGCCACGGGGCTCAGAGCAAAAGTGATTTAAAGGAAGCAGCATTAAAGGAAATTTTAATTATGGGCCGTGGGCTGAGACTGAAAATGTAGAGCTGTTCATTCCCTTTAATCGGGAGGATTTTTTGGGGCTGATAAAGGAGGCTCACAGCAGTTTTTAAAAGTTCAAATCTTGCTGAGCCTGCGCTTGCGGGGAGGCTGCTGCGAGTCTGACGCTCAGCTCTGTTCTAAATTAAATTAAATGTTTGCAGCGCTTCCCTTTTGCTCCGGTAGCCACCAATGCCTGCAGAGCAACTTCCAGGCAGCAATTTGGGATAAACAGAGGAAAAAAAAAACCTCAGCTACAAGTTCAACAAACACTCAGTTTCAAGAATAAACCCCTATGATTTTTTTTCTGCTTTATTCTGATTTGTTTCTGATCCAAATTCAACAAAAACTCAATTTCAAGAATAAACCCCTGTGTTTCTCTGCTTCATTTTCAAGGAGAAAAAACTGAGCTCCTTGTTCAACAAACACTCAATTTCAAGAAAAAAACCACTGTTTTTTCTACTTTATTTTCAAGGAGAAAAAAACTCAGTTCCAGCTTCAACAAATGTTCAGTTTCAAGAAAAAACACTGTTTGCTCTGCTTTATTTTTAAGCAGAAAAAATTGAGCTTCAAATTCCACAAACGCTAATTTTCAAGAAAAAAAAAACCAACACTGTTTTCTCTGCTTTATTTTCAGTAAGAAAAAACTGAGCTCCTTGTTCAACACACACTTAATTTCAAGAAAAAGAAACACTGGTTTTTCCTGTGTTATTTTCAAGGAGAAAAACCTCTGTTTCAACTTCAACAAATGCTCCATTTCAAGGAAAAAAACCAGTTTTCTCTGGTCTGTTTTCAAGGGAAAAAAATGAGCTCCAAATTCAACAAAAAATCAATTTCAAGAATAAACCCCTGTGTTTTTCTGCTTTATTTTCAGTGAGAAAAATCTAAGCTCCAAACTGGGCAAACACTCAGTTTCAAGGAAAAAAAACACTGTTTTCTCTGCTTTATTTTCAAGGAGAAAAAAATGAACTTCAAATTCCACAAACACTAATTTTCAAGAAAAAAAAAAACAGTTTTTTTTCTGCTTTATTTTCAGTGAGAAAAAGCTCAGCTCCAAATTTACCAAACACTCAGTTTCAAGAAAAAAAACCACCTGTATTTCTCTGCTTTATTTTCAGTAAGAAAAAAACTGAGCTCCTTGTTCAACACACACTTAATTTCAAGAAAAAGAAACACTGGTTTTTCCTGCTTTATTTTCAAGGAGAAAAACCTCTGTTCCAACTTCATCAAATGCTCAATTTCAAGGAAAAACACTGTTTGCTCTGCTTTATTTTCACTGAGAAAAAGATCAGCTTCAAATTGGACAAACACTCAATTTCAAGGAAAAAAAACAGTTTTCTCTGGTCTATTTTCAAGGGAAAAAAACCTGAGCTCCGAATTCAACAAACACTCAGTTTCAAGAATAAACTCCTGTGTTCCTCTGCTTTATTTTCAAGGAGAAACAACTCAGCTCCAAATTTAATGTACACCAAATTTCAATAACAAAAACACTGTTTTCTCTGCTTTATTTTCAAGGAGAAACAACTCAGCTCCAAATCTAACATACACCAAATTTCAATAATAAAAACACTGTTTTCTCTGCTTTATTTTCAAGGAGAAAAAAAACTGAGCTCCTTGTTCAACAACCATTCAATTTCAAGAAAAATAAAAATAAAAACTTTTTTTCTTTTTTGCTTTATTTTCAAGGAGCAAAAACTCAACACCAAATTCCACCAACAGTTTCAAGAAAATCCCAGTTTTTTTCCTCTGCTTTATTTTCAAGGAGAAAAAAAATAGCTCCAAATTCCACCAACAGTTTCAAGGGGGAAAAAAAAAATCTACTGTTTTTCTCTGGTTTATTTTCAGGGAGAAAAAAACTGAGCTCCAAATTCCACAAAGAGTTTCAAGAAAATCCCACTTTTTTCCTCTGCTTGACTTTCAAGGGCGTCCGTAGCTTGAAGAGGACCCACTTCAAACCCAGGTACATCCTGTTGGTACCGATGGACAAATGGAAATACGGGGAACACCTGAGGAGGACAGGGCTGTTCAGCAGGCCAGAGATTGAAGAGGCAGTGAACAGGGTGGACATGTACCTGCAGATCAACCAGGAGTGCCCTGGGTACCTGGATGCCGTCATCAACACGGGTGAGCTAATTGCTGATTTCCTTTGGGATGATTAGGATTGGAGGGACAGCAGTTGTTGGGTTTATCTTCTTATTGCCAGGGTTGGGATTAAAGGTGTCAGATGGTGTTTCATGTTTGGACTCAGATGTTTATTAGTTCTTAAACCCTGAGCTCTGCAGCACTTCAATAACAAACTAAAAATGGAGCCCCATCTCTCTCTACAAGGATAAACTGTCCAATTAAGAAATGGCACCTAAATTATTTTCTCTTTTAACCCAATAACCAACCACCCGTGCCTGCAATGGGGACTTTTTTATCCAATTACACAAAACCACCCAAAGCCATGGAGAAGAAGGAGAAGAAGAAAGAGCAACCTCCACCCAAAAACCTCCATCTTGCTTTATAGATATCACTGCATTCTAAACCCTTAAACTCTGAGTTTCCCCCTGTGATATCACACACTTCTATCCAAACCCCACACCCACAATCCCAGTGCTGCCATTCCATTCTGGAAGCTTCTGCAGGGCCTCAGGTCACTGCAGTGTTCTCCTGGGGGTCAGTGCGTGGAGCACAGAAAGTCTGGAATTCTCAGCAGCCAGAACTCCAAGAAGTTAATTGCTGATTTCCTTTGGGATAATTAGGATTTGAGGGACAGCAGTTGTTGGGTTTATCTTCTTATTGCCGGGGTTGGGATTAAAGGTGTGAGATGGTGTTTCTTGTTTGGACTCAGATGTTTATTAGTTCTTAAACCCTGAGCTCTGCAGCACTTCAATAACAAACTAAAAATGGAGCCCCGTCTCTCTCCACAAGGATAAACTGTCCAATTAAGAAATGGCACCTAAATTATTTTCACCCAATTATAATAAATTGTTATAATAATTATTACAAATTATTGTAAGTAATTGTAATAATTGTTATAAATTATCTTTTAACCCAATAACCAACTACCTATACCTGCAATGGGGACTTTTTTATCCAATTACACAAAAACACCCAAAGCCATGGAGAAGAAGGTGAAGAAGAAAGAGCAACCTCCACCCAAAAACCCCCATCTTGCTTTATAGATATCACTGCATTCTAAACCCTTAAACTCTGGGTTTCCCCCTGTGATATCACACACTTCTATCCAAACCCCACACCCACAATCCCAGTGCTGCCATTCCATTCTGGAAGCTTCTCCAGGGCCTCAGGTCAGTGCAGTGTTCTCCTGGGGGTCAGAGCCTGGAGCACAGAAAGTCTGGAATTCTCAGCAGCCAGGGTTCCAGCAGCAGAATCCTTTCTGGAAGGAATCCCTCTGTAATTCATTCCTTTTGCAGAGGTGGCTTTTGCTGTTCACCACATTAAACTGCAGCACCGTGGTGTAAATATTGCGAATTTGTAAATGTGGCGCACAGAGCTTGCAATTTAAATATGGCCCCCTTGTAATTGAAATATTAAAGAAATAAACCAACAGGAAAATATTTAGGAGAGTGCAGAGCCTGAATTTCAGCTTTTTTTTTCAATGTGCTGTTTATGAAGATGAACGTTTTTTCTCCCCAAGAAACATTAAAAATGTATTTCAGTGACAAACAACGCATTTCTGTATTTTCTGGCTGAGTTAAAAACATATTTCTGTGTCAAACTCGTGTGATTTGTATCTTCGCTCTGATGAAAAGTTGGGTTTTTATTCCGTTTCTTTTCTCCCTGCCATGAAATGATTTTCCCTGTCTGCAGATGAGCTGGAGGAGGCATTCACAGAGCTGACTCACCTTGTCAGGGTCTACCTGGGCATGGAGCCACCTGACGTTTTGGAGCACATGCAAGGCTCCAGGAACAGGGCAGGTAAGGCGGCTTTAGCAGCAGGATATTCCTATGTCTTGGCAGGTGATTGATGGAAATCTGCAAATGATGCAGCCCGGGAGACCTGGAACCTCCACGAGCTGCTCTGCAACGGCTCTCCCAGGATGGTTCCTCCAGGAGGGTGGGTTTGGGCTCGGATGGAGTTTCCAACTCTCCTGAGGATGGATTTGGGCTCAGTTGGAGTTTCCAACTCTTCTGGGGATGGTTTTGGGCTCAGATGGAGTTTCCAACTCTCCTGAGGATGGATTTGGGCTCAGTTGGAGTTTCCAACCCTCCTGAGGATGGATTTGGGCTCAGTTGGAGTTTCCAACTCTTCTGGGGATGGTTTTGGGCTCAGATGGAGTTTCCAACTCTCCTGAGGATGGTTTTGGGCTCAGATGGAGTTTCCTGGCTCCTCTGAGGATGGTTTTGGGCTCTGGATGGTTTTGGGCTCCTTTTTGGCCTCTGGATAGAGTTTCCAACTCTCCTGGGGATGGTTTTGGGCTCAGATGACGTTTCCTGACCCCTCTGAAGATGGTTTTGGGCTCAGATGGAGTTTCCAACTCTCCTGAGGATGGATTTGGGCACTGGATGGTCTCCTGATGCTTTTTTGGGCTCTGGATGGAGTTTCCTGCCTCCTCTCAGGATGATTTTGGGCTCACGTGGAGTTTCCAACTCTCCTGAGGATGGGTTTGAGCTCACATGGAGTTTCCAAGTCTCCTGAGGATGGATTTGGGCTCTGGATGGAGTTTCCAACTCTCCTGAGGATGGATTTGGGCTCTGGATGGTCTCCTGACTCTTTTTTTGGGCTCACATTGACTTTTCTGATGCTTTTTTGGGCTCGGATGGAGTTTCCTGACTCCTGAGGATGGTTTTGGGCTTGGATGGAGTTTGCAACTCTTCTGAGGATGGTTTTGGGCTCCTTTTTGGCCTCTGAATAGATTTCCAACTCTTCTGAGGATGGTTTTGGGCTCTGGATGGCGTTTCCATCCAGAAACCTAAATTTAGAAACCTAGAATTCCTAAATTGATGAAATTATGTAAATTTCTAATTAACACAGGAAAATCAAAACCAAATTCTTAAATGTATTAAATGATGGAAATTCCTAAATTAACACAGCAAAAACGAACCAAAAACCCCCAAACCCCCAATTCCTTGATGCTGCAGCCAGGGAATTGGCTCCAGGAGGAAAAAGGGAGGGAGAAGAACTTCAGTGGATTAAAAAAATGAACAAACAAAGAGGAGGTTATGGTTAAAGAGAGGATGTGCAGGATGAATTAAAAAGCTCATTTTTGGGAATTTTTCCCTCTGACTCCAGGAATTCCCATGGTTTGTGGGTTTGGTTCCATTTGAGGTCCACTGGAGCAGGGTGGAGGATCGGATCCCTCGGGAGCACAGAGCCAATATCCACAGCCTGTGTGGCTGGGGAAGCTGCGAATAAAAGCAGCTGAAAAAAGGGCAAAATGCCTGGAAATTTTAATAAAGGCCCGTGCAATATCCATCAGTTGATAATTTCATGTAATTTTGGATCATGGAGTAATGGATAATATTAATTTCCCAGCGGACACAGGAAAAGCTTCTGTACACAGTGTGGCTTCTCAGAGCTCCAGCAGTGAGGACTTGGCTGAAAAATTCTTATTTAGCTTTAAATTAAGTAGGTTTTATTTTAATTTCCAGAACTTCCACGCCCATCTGAAGTGAAAAAGGTGATTTCCTTGCCTTATTTGCTATAATATTGTATTTTCTTGCCTTGAAAACTCTGGGGACATTTTGTCTCGAAGGCAACCAACCCCACCAAACCCTTGAGAGATTATTAGAAAAGAAGAAAAAAAAGGCTGAGGATTAACAGGAAATGATTTTTATATAATGCTGGTATTTCTGGAGATAGATTTAAGTATCTGAAGCTCCTTTAAAGCACTTTTTATTCCTCAGCAGCTCTTCCAGAGAGTCACTTGTCACCACAGAAACTTCATTACCACCGCAAGATTTTGGCAATTCTGCTGCTCATGAAGCAACTTTTAAATTTACTGCACGCCATTAAATCCACTCAGAGCCCCGTTTACGGGTGTTTAAATAAGTTTAACTCCTCTGTTTCTGGAGATCCTCTCTTCTCATGGACTGTGGGGAATGATTTAGTTTCCAAACCTGGCCCCAAGGTTGTCTTTAAAAGGGAGGTTTTTTAGTGAAATTGGAGAGGGGGAAGATTCCTTGTGGGAGGTTTATAATTGTTATTTTAATTATATAATATATTTAATTATATTATTTTAATTATATAATTATTATATTAAGTATAATAATTTTTTAATGAACTGCTGGGCAAGATCTTTTGCTGGTGTACAGAGTAAAAAAAATAATCCAGGGAGAAAATAGATAAATTCTTTTTAAAAACTTTTAATAGAACGATTTTTGGAGCTGATAATGCTTTGTACTTCCATCGGCAGCTTTTATCCATGGGGTCCAGTGATTGGAAACTGTTAAAATCCTGGGATGGTTTGGGCTGGGAGGGAATTGAAAGCCCATCCAGTTCCAACCCTGACACCTTCCACCATCCCAGGCTGCTCCCAGCTGGCCTTGGACACTTCCAGGGATGGGGAATCCACAACTTCCCTGGCACACCAGAGCCCCCAGAGGAAAGAATGCCAAACAAAAATATTTATAAGGTTATTTCTGTGCTTTAATTTCATATTTAATGTGATTTTATACATAGGATTGATCCCAGTTTACAGATTTTATTTTTAATTTTAAATTAATTTGAATTATTCAAAATCATTTGGGTTTTAAAAACTGAGTTGTGTGGAGGGAGTTGGGTGCCATGGGCAGAGCCCATGGATCCTCTTCCACTGTCCAAGGTTTCTCCAAACCTGTAGTGGCTTTGTATGGGAGGTATTTACAGAAGTGATGGAAGAAAGCTTCTAATTCCTGAAAAGCTGTGTACGCTTCTGTGAAAAACACCTGTGGAAGAGGAGAGAAACTGGAGAACAGAAAACTGAAATTCCAGGTTTTGTTTCTTTACAAAAGAGGAGAGAAACTGGAGAGCAGCAAACTGAAATTTCAGGTTTTGTTTCTTTACACTGTCATTAAGAAAAGTTTGTAGGGGGAGGAAAAGCATCCTAAATGTTTTGTTTTGATTCTGATTACTTTTTTTTTCCTTTTAGTTATTGCTTATAAATTTCTCTTTTTACCTTTTGAAACTCTTAAGGCTGCTTTGCCTTTCCTGTTTCCTATTCCTGCCTCCCAGCAGGAAATAGGTGAGTACATCCAGTGAGCACACTGGTGATTAGCCAGCACTAATTAGCGCTCATTAGCGGGGAAATCTCAAATTAGCCAACCAAAATTGCCATATATGAGACAGACTCAATGCAAACCACTCCATTTCAGAAGGCTTCAAACTGTTTTTATTCAGCATGCATGCTCTTTATACATTCTTACACAGCTCATCAGTTCACACTTTACTCATTGCTCACGAGAGACAAACAAGGTGCTCATTGGAACAGGCAGCTGCAGTTTCTCTCATTTAGCCTTCTTTGGTTTTTGGTTTCTATGTCAACGACCTGGGTAGGAAATTCTTTCAGGGGTAAACATGGATCCTCTTCCCAAACGTGGATCCCCTTATCAAACATGGATCCTCTTATCAAACATGGATCCTCCTATCAAACGTGGATCCTCCTATCAAACGTGGATCCTCCTATCAAACGTGGATCCCCTTATCAAACATGGATCCCCTTATCAAACATGGATCCCCTTATCAAACGGATCCCCTTATCAAACATAGATCCTCTTCTCAAACACGGATCCTCCTATCAAACGTGAATCCTCCTATCAAACACGGATCCTCTTATCAAACACGGATCCTCTTATCAAACACGGATCCTCTTATCAAACACGGATCTCCTTATCAAACACGGATCCTCCTATCAAACATGGATCCTCGTGTCAAACATGGATCCTCGTGTCAAACATGGATCCTCGTGTCAAACATAGATCTTCTTGTCAAACATGGATCCTCTTGTCAAACATGGATCCTCTTATCAAACGTGGATCCTCCTGTCAAACGTGGATCCTCCTGTCAAACGTGGATCCTCCTGTCAAACGTGGATCCTCTTCCCAAACGTGGATCCCCTTATCAAACGTGGATCCCCTTTTCAAACATGGATATCCTTATCAAACATGGATCCTCTTATGAAACATGGATTCCCTTATCAAACATGGATCTTCTTCTCAAACGTGGATCCTCTTATCAAGCATGGATCCTCCTATTAAACATGGATTCCCTTATCAAACATGGATCCCTTTATCAAACATGGATCCTCTTCCCAAACTTCCCTCTGGCTCACGGAAGTCGCCGTAGAACCTCTTCCACACAAAACCACCACCAACCCCCAATCCAGCCTGGCCTCGGCCTCTCCCAGGGATACAAAATGAGAACGGAAATGTTCCTTCCTGCCGGCATCCAGAATATTTTTGTTGAGGGTTGTCTTTCCCACCCCAGGTTCCGGAAGTCAGCTCTTCCCCGAGGAAAAGCCGTCTCCGCGCGCTCAGGCTCCGTCCCACGGCAACGTCTCGGAGCCTTGCACCAAAAGCTATCCCAGAGACCTCCTGGAACTGCTGACGGCGCCCCCAGGCTCTGTGGTAAGCGGCTCCTTCCCCATTTTTAGTGTTCCTTCTCCCCTTTTTAGGGTTCCTTCCCCATTTTTAGGGTTCCTTCCCCATTTTTAGGGTTCCTTCCCCATTTTTAGTGTTCCTTCTCCACTTTTTAGGGTTCCTTCCCCCCTTTTTATGGCTCCTTCCCCATTTTTAGGGTTTCTTCTTCCATTTTTTGGGGTCCTTCTCCATTTCTAGTGTTCCTTCCCCCTTTTTAGTGTTCCTTCTCCACTTTTTAGGGTTTCTTTCCAATTTTTAGGGTTCCTTCCCCATTTTTAGGGTTCCTTCCCCATTCACCTAAATATAAATACAATAAATAGAAATAAATTATTTTACATAAATAGAAACAAAATATTCACATAAATATAAACACAATAAATAGAAATAAAAATTTCACATAAATAGAAAATCAATAGAAATAAAATATTCACATAAATATAAATACTATAAATATAAATAAAAAATTTCACATAAATATAAATAAAAGAAATATAAATAAAAATCACATAAATAAAAATAAAACAAATATAAATAAAATAATAACATAAATATAAATACAATAAATATAAATGAAAAGTCACATAAATAAAAATACAATAACTAGAAATAAAATATTCACATAAATAGAAATAAAATCAATAGAAATAAAAACTTCACATAAATATAAATAAAATAAATAGAAATTTAAAATTTCACATAAATATATTTACCATAAATATAAATTTAAAAATTCTCATAAATATAAATACAATAAATACAAATGAAAATTCACATAAATAGAAATAAAATAACTAGAAATAAAATATTCACATAAATATAAATAAAACCAATAGAAATACAATAAATACAAATAAATTATTCACATAAATATAAATGAAATCAATAGAAATAAAAAATTTCACATAAATATAAGTAAAATAAATATATAATATTCACATAAATATAAATACAATAAATATAAATTTAATAATTCTCATAAATATAAACACAATAAATATAAAGAAAAAATTCACATAAATAGAAATAAAATTAATAGAAATAAAATATTCACATAAATAGAAACACAATAAATAGAAATAAAAAAATTCACATAAATCGAAATAAAATAGAAAGAAAATATTCACATAAATGTAAATACAAACCCCTCTGGAATTTTAGCAGGAGAAAGGAGGATCCAAACCATGGGAACCCAGGAATCATTTCAATTTTCCGTTTCAATTTCTCCTTTTCTCTTTCCTCCTCTCCAGGAAGAAGCGTCTCTGCACAGGCGTTTCTCTGCAGCGCGCCAGGGGCTGCACTCCCACAGGTACCGGGAAATCCAATTTATCCATAAAATTAACCCAAAATGCCTTTTTAGGGGTTCTTCCCCCCTTTTTAGGGTTTCTCCTCCACTTTTTTAGGGTTCCGTCCTCCCTTTTTAGGGTTTCTTCCCCCCTTTTTAAGGTTCCACCCCCATTCTTAGGGTTTCTTCTCCCCTTTTTAAGGTTCCACCCCCATTCTTAGGGTTTCTTCTCCCCTTTTTAAGGTTCCTTTCCACTTTTTAGGTTTCCTTCCCCCCTTTTTAGGGCTTCTTGTCCCCTTTTTAGGGTTTCTTCCCCATTTTTAGGGTTACTTCTCCTCTCTTTTTAGGGTTTCATCACAATTTTTAGGGTTTCTTCCTCACTTTTTAAGGTTCCTTCCCCATTTTTAGGGTTCCTCCTCCACTTTTTAGGTTCCTTCCCCCCTTTTTAGGGTTCCTTCCCCATTTTTAAGGTTCCTTCCCCCCTTTTTAGGGTTCCTTCCCCATTTTTAAGGTTTCTTCCCCATTTTTAGGGTTCCTTCCCCACATTGTAGGGTTTCTTCTCTACTTTTTACGGCTTCTTCCCTCCTTTTTAGGGCTCCTTCCACATTTTTAGGGTTTCTTCTCCACTTTTTTAGGGCTCCTTTCCCACTTTTTTAGGGTTCCTTCTCCCCTTTTTAAGGTTCCATCCCCATTTTTAGGGTTCCTTTCCACTTTTTAGGTTCCTTCCCCATTTTTGGCTGTGCTAAATAATAATAAAAAAAAAATAATCTCAGTTTCTGATTGACCTCACCCCACTTCAGCTGTGATAAATAAAAAAAAATAAATCTCTATTTCTGATTAAAATCACTGCACTTGGGCTGTGCTAAATAATAATAAAAAATAAATCTCAATTTCTGATTGATCTCACCCCACTTGGGCTGTGCTAAATTGAAAAAAAATCTCAATTTCTGATTAAAATCACTGCAGTTAGGCTGTGCTAAATAGAATAAATCTCAATTTCTGACGAACCTCACCCCACGTGGGCTGTGATAAATTAAAAAAAATCTCAATTTCTGATTAAAATCACTGCACTTTGACTGTGCTAAATTGAAGAAAATCTCAATTTCTGATTAAATTCACCCTACTTGTGCTGTGCTAAATAGAAAAAAAAAATCTCCATTTCTGACTAAAATCTCTCCACTTGGGCTGTGCTAAATAGAGAAAAATCTTGATTTCTGATTAAAATCACTGCACTTGGACTGTGCTAAATAAAATAAATCTCAATTTCTGATTGACCTCACCCTACTTGGGCTGTGCTAAATTGAAGAAAATCTCAATTTCTGATTAAAATCACTGCACTTGGGCTGTGCTAAATAGAATAAATCTCAATTTCTTATGAACTCACCCCACTTGGGCTGTGCTAAATTGAAGAAAATCTCAATTTCTGATTAAAATCACTCCACTTGGGCTGTGCTAAATAAATAAAAACTCTCCGTTTCCCTCAGAGCAAGCTGCCCTCCCCTGTTTTGTTGAAAGAAGTTGATTTTGTTCATCTTTGGGTCGTTTCAGGGAGTGGGATCCTGACTCTGAGCAGCCCCAGCCGCTGCCCAGACCCGGGCCAGCCGTGTCCTGGTGCGCCCGGCGCGCCCTGCGGGAGCTGAGCCTGGCCCAGGCCGCCCCGGAGAGCTGGTGAGCCCCCGCGGGGCGGGATGGAGGGGGATGAACCATCATCATCCTCGTTAAACATGCGGGATGGAGGGGGATGAACCATCATCATCCTCATTATCCTTGTGGGATGGAGGGTGACGAACCATCATCATCCTCGTTAAACATGAGGGATGAAGGGGGATGAACCATCATCATCCTCGTTAAACATGCGGGATGAAGGGGGATGAACCATCATCATCCTCATCATCCTTGTGGGATAGACGGTGATGAACCATCATCATCCTCGTTAAACATGTGGGATGGAGGGGGATGAACCATCATCATCCTCGTTAAACATGTGGGATGGAGGGTGATGAAACCATCATCATCCTCATCATCCTTGTGGGATGAAGGGTAATTCAACCAGCAGCATCCTCATTAAACCTGTGGGATGAAGGGTGACGAACCATCATCATCCTCGTTAAACATGCGGGATGGAGGGGGATGAACCATCATCATCCTCGTTAAACATGCGGGATGGAGGGGGATGAACCATCATCATCCTCGTTAAACATGTGGGATGGAGGGGGATGAAACCATCATCATCCTCGTTAAACATGCGGGATGGAGGGTGACGAACCATCATCATCCTCATTATCCTTGTGGGATGGAGGGTGACGAACCATCATCATCCTCGTTAAACATGTGGGATGAGGGGTAATTCAACCAGCAGCATCCTCATGAAACCAGCAGCATCCTCATGAAACCTGTGGGATGAAGGGTGATGAACCATCGTCATCCTCGTTAAACATGCGGGATGGAGGGTGATGAAACCAGCAGCATCCTCATCCTCCTTGTGGGATGAAGGGTGATGAAACCATCATCATCCTCATTAAACATGTGGGATGAAGGGTGATGAAACCACCATCATCCTCATTAAACATGTGGGATGGAGGGTGATGAACCATCATCATCCTCATGAAACATGTGGGGTGGAGGGTGATGAAACCATCATCATCCTCGTTAAACATGTGGGATGAGAGGTGATGAAACCATCATCATCCTCGTTAAACATGTGGGATGAGGGGTAATTCAACCAGCAGCATCCTCATGAAACCAGCAGCATCCTCATTAAACCTGTGGGATGAAGGGTGATGAACCATCATCATCCTCATTAAACATGTGGGATGGAGGGGGATGAACCATCATCATCCTCATTATCCTTGTGGGATGAAGGGTAATTCAACCAGCAGCATCCTCATTAAACCTGTGGGATGAAGGGTGACGAACCATCATCATCCTCATTAAACATGTAGGATGGAGGGTGATGAAACCATCATCATCCTCATCATCCTCATCATCCTTGTGGGATGAAGGGTAATTCAACCAGCAGCATCCTCATTAAACCTGTGGGATGGAGGGGGATGAACCATCATCATCCTCATTAAACATGTGGGATGGAGGGTGACGAACCATCATCATCCTCATTATCCTTGTGGGATGGAGGGTGACGAACCATCATCATCCTCGTTAAACATGCGGGATGGAGGGGGATGAACCATCATCATCCTCGTTAAACATGTGGGATGGAGGGGGATGAACCATCATCATCCTCATTTAACCTGTGGGATGAAGGGTGATTAAACCATCATCATCCTCGTTAAACATGCGGGATTAAGGGTGATGAAACCAGCAGCATCCTCATCCTCCTTGTGGGATGAAGGGTGATGAAACCATCATCATCCTCATTAAACCTGTGGGATGAAGGCGAATTAAACCGGCAGCATCCTCATTAAACCTGTGGGATGAAGGTGAATTAAACCATCATCATCCTCATTAAACATGTGGGATGGAGGGTAATGAAACCAGCAGCATCCTCATCATCCTTGTGGGATGAAGGCTAATTCAACCATCATCATCCTCATCAGCCTCGTGGGATCAAACGAGGTGGGAATTTTACCCGCAGGAAGGGATTTCCACGAGATTTGTAGGGGAAAAGGGGCGGAAAGAAACTTGGTGCAGGTGTGGAAAACCAGAGTTGGAGTGGGAAATACGGATTTAAAACCAGAGCTGGAGTGGGAAATACGGATTTAAAACCAGAGTTGGAGTGGGAAATACGGATTTAAAACCAGAGCTGGAGTGGGAAATACGGATTTAAAACCAGAGCTGGAGTGGGAAATACGGATTTAAAACCAGAGCTGGAGTGGGAAATACGGATTTAAAACCAGAGCTGGAGTGGGAAATACGGATTTAAAACCAGAGTTGGAGTAATACGGATTTAAAACCAAAATTGGAGCGGGAAATACGGATTTTAAACCAGAGTTATTCCCTCTTGATGTGATTAGCACAGTTGCTGCTGAGTGGCGTTTGGGAGATTTGTATTTGGGAGATTAGTATATCATAATATAATATAATGTAATGTAATATAATATAATGTAATATAATGTATTATAGTATAATGCAATATAGTATAATGTAATATAATATAATTTATATTATGTGTATTATATATATTATATTACATTATATTATATTACATTATACTATATTATAGTATATTATACTATGCTATACTATGTAGTCCTGATCTGCTGCTGAGCCTCTTGATTGGCCCTGATTAATTAAATCAGGAAGTGAAAATTGAGAGCTGTGGGTGTTGCCTTTGCAAGCTCCCCAAGTTCTGAGAGGATTGGGATGGGGTTTTGTGGGATGGGAGGTGCTGGGGTTTATTTCTCAGCTGATCTGTGGGGCTGCAACATCAGTAAAAACAATTCCTTTTTAATTCCTCTTTTAAATCAAGTTTAAAACTTGACTTAATTCTGATTTAACTCTTGATTTAAACCAGGAATCTTTTAAACCTCCTCTTTTAATCCAGGAATCTTTTCCCCCCACAGGTTCAGGGAATGCAGGCATGCCAGGAAAGACATTTTTGTCCTACCTGAAACACCTGAAGCGGACCAAATTCTGTGGACCAAGCTTCCCATCCCTCAGAGGCACCTCTTTGCATCCAGGAAAGGAGTGTCCACCTCCAAAGGTTGGAGTGACATCCATGGAATTACAGAACCAGGAGGGTTTGGGCTGGGAGGGACCTTCAAAATCATCCCTGCCATGGGCAAGGACAGTTTCCACCATCCCAGGGTGCTCCAAGCCCCACCCAATGCTGGATGCTTCCACAATTCCAAATATTAAAAAAAAAAAGAAAAAGTGATTGATTAGAGTGGATGAGGTGGAGATATTCCCCCAAAACCACTGGGAATCTGTGGTAAAATTTCACTTTTCACTGGAATAAACCCTTTTTCCTTCTCTAATTCCTGCAGAGGCTGAAGGGGCTGGTGGGAGCCTCCTGAGGAAATGCACCAAGGCCAGCTCGGGGTCTTCTCCTGTGTCTGGCTCCTGCTCCAAACCTGTCCTGCCTCCAATCCCACCTGGATGGAAGAGCAGCAACCCCTGACGGCCACTTCCAGCCCGGTTCCTGTCGCACTGCCTCTTTCCAGCCCTGCTTTTCATCTCTTTCTCTGCAAAACCTATCAAATATTATTGCTGAATCCATTTCTGATTAACTCTCCAAAACAAAAAAAATTTAAAAAAGGGGTTATTTATTTATAACTTTATTAAAAAGTAATTTCTGTATTTCCCAAAGCCAGAAATTATTTCCCTGGGCGCTCTCAGCTGGGAAATGGTGGAGATTTTTTTTTCCTAGCATGGAATTGTATCTTCCATTAATTTTATGGATTTAATTGAGGTGTGGAAGCACCAGGGCTTCTGATAATATTGTCTGTATTGAAGGGCTGGTGAATTATTTAGAAGAGGGATTTTGTGAAATGTTCAGAGGGAAATTGGGAGTGAAAACCAGTTCAGAGTTGGGGTTTTTTTAAAAACAAGATGTGGTTGAGTCGCAATTATTTAATTTGCAAGTGGATTTAAAGAAGCTAGCGAGGAGTCATCAGCAAAAATGAGAATTATTGAGAACCAGCTGAAGGGGTAGGAAGTGAATGAAGATTTGGGTTTTCACCCAAAAGACAATAAAACTCCTGAATTAACGTTTGTCCTGATTAATTTTCATTACCTTCTACTTCCAGAGCCTTTTGCCTCAGCAGGTTCCTCCTCAGAGCCTTTTCCCTGCACAGAAAATGGGATTTTGTCCCAGTCTGGAGCCATGGAAGAGCCAAGGGTTTTGTTGATTAAATTGGATTAATTGCACCGAGCAGCTCGGGTGAGTAATTCAGATTCAGGGAGCCCCAAATTCCAAAGCTTTTTAGGAAGCACTTTCCACGGAGCAGGATCCTCAAGCTGAAGATCAGCAGCTCCTCCAAGGCTCCAGATTTTCACAGTGGATTTTGGCAGAAGGAGAAGGGATTCCGTAGCCCCGGGGCACAGGGAGCCCAGAGCCAAAGCTGCAAAATTTTGTGGGGTTTTTTTTTTTCCCAAGGCAGTTCAGTGAGGTGAGTGCTGGACTGGACTGAAAATCCACCCAAAATCCTGCAGCAAACCATGGAATCATGGAATGGTGGGGTGGGAAGGGACCTCAAAGCCCATCCAGTGTCCTGGGACACCTCCCACCATCCCAGGCTGCTCCAGCCCCAGTGTCCAGCCTGGCCTGGGGCACTGCAGGGATGCAGGGGCAGCCCCAGCTGCTCTGGCAATTCCTTCTCAAAATCCCACCCCAGTCTCCCTTTCCCAGGGAATTCCCTCCATTCCCAGCTCTCCCAGCCTGGGGTTGGATCCATCCCCACCCCGACTCTGCTCCAGGAAGGAATTTTGGGATCCAGGGGCTTCACTGGGAATCTTGGGACTCCAGGAAGGGTCTCCCTTCCCTTTTCCATCCCCAACTTCCATAAAAATCCCTCGGGATGGATTCTGAGCCTCCTTGATCCCGGAATGGTTTGGATGGGAAGGGACCTTCAACCCCATCCCATTCCAATCCCACCATCCCAGGCTGCTCCAGCCTGGCCTGGGGCACTGCAGGGATGCAGGGGCAGCCCCAGCTGCTCTGGCAATTCCAGCCCAGCCAGGAATTCCTCATGGCCAAGATCCCATCCATGGCTGCCCTCTGGCACTGGCAGCCATTCCCTGTGTGCTGTCCCTGCAGGCCTTGTCCCCAGTCCCTCTGCAGCGACCCTGGAGCCCCTGCAGGCCCTGCAATGTGCTGGAAGCTCTCCCTGGAGCCTTCCCTTCTCCAGGTGAGCACTCCCAGCTCTCCCAGCCTGGCTACAGCTCCGGAGCAGCTCCATGGATTGCTCTGGATTTGCTCCAGGTGCTGCTGCTGTTGGATCCAGACCTGGATGCAGAATCCCAGCCAGGTCAGTCTCTCCTGTTGCTTCCATCCCTGCCCAGCTCTCCCAGCCAAGATCACTTCCACACTCATCCCCAGCTCTCCACTCTCGGAAGTTGCTCCCTCCTGCATAAAACCAAGTTTTCCCAGGATTTCCTCATCTTGGAGTACAGAATCCTGCAACATCCTCGTGCCTCTTGAGTGACCTCAGTGATTGAATCTTCTCCTCTTTACAGGAAATGTTGAACTTTTCCCAGTGCAGGAATTGTGTCTTTATTTGGATTCTGTAGGGATGAGGATACAGGTGGAGGATAAATATTCATCTGATTTCCCAGCTGTAAAAAGAAATTATTTGTTTCCCACGAGCAGGGGCTCGCTTGCATTTGTTTCAGAGAATAATGTTGGAAAATAATCTCGTATTTTGCAATCAATTCTTGAGCCCTGAGCTCCCAAAACTTCCACCTGTGAGATCCCACACGTGGGCCAGGGAATGCAGCCCTTGCATGGAAATCGGAAAAGGGATTTGAGAACCACCAGGGAGAAGCTGACTCCACAAATTATCCGCTTCTTGCCTTTCCTCCCTCAGCTTTTCTGCTGTTCCCTCTCTCAGGCTCCTTTCTCAGACTACAGATCAAATTCCCAACACAAAATTCAAATTCCCAACACAAAATTCAAGTTCCTTCCCAAAACATCTGGATTGTGCTGCCCTCCCCTGCACCCTGAAGTGTGGAACATCTGGCTGAGGTTGAAGGCAATTCTGCCTTGGTTGTATTTTTAATATTTCCATTCCTTTTCCCAGATTTTTTTCCGGGAATTCTGGTTTTATTGGTAGGGAAGAGTTTGGATTACAGCAGAGTCCCACCTTAAGTGGGTCAGGGTCAAACTGAGCCTGGAGTTTTACAGAGGATTTAAAACTTTTTGAAGAACCTCAGATTCTGGTGTTTTGAGGATTTGAATCCTTCTGGAGAACCTCAGATTCCGATGGTTTGAGGATTTGAATCTTTGGAGAACCTCAAATTCTGATGGTTTTGAGCATTTTAATCTCTTCGGGGAACCTCAGATTCTGGTGTTTTGAGCATTTAAAGTTTTTTGGAGAACCTCAAATTCTTTTTTATTTAGAGTCTTTTGGGAGAACCTCAAATTCCGATGGCTTGAAGATTTGAATCTTTTTGTAGAACCTGAAATTCTGATTTAAGAATTTGAGGTTTTGGGACAACCTGACAGTCTGATGTTTTGAGGATTCGAGTCTTTTTGGAGAATCTCAAATTCTAAGGGTTTGAGGATTTGAATATTTTTGGAGAACCTCAGATTCTGATGTTTTGAGGATTTAAAGTTTTCTGGAGAACCTCAAACTCTGATTTGAGGATTTGCACCTTTTTGGAGAACCTCAAACTCTGATTTGAGGATTTGAGCCTTTTTGGAGAACCTCAAATTCTGATGGGTTGAGGATTTGAGCCTTTTGTAAGAACCTCAAACTTTGATGGCTTAAGCACTTCAGTCTTTTTGGAGAACCTCAATTTCTCATGGTTTGAGATTTTGAGTCTTTTTGGAGAATCTCAAATTCTGGTTTGAGATTTTGCATCTTTTCAGAGAACCTCAGATTCTGATGATTTGAATCTTGCCTGGGACCCCAAATCTGGACAGCTGTTAGGATTTGACTCTTGCTGCAAGACCTCAAATCCCGAATTTCCTCCTCCCCAGCTGCTCCAGGCTCCCATCGATGCTGGATTTAGGGAAACTTGGATCTGATGGTGGGGTCTCCTCCAGAACCCCACCCAGCCAGGCCGAGTCTCTCCTATTTTCTCTCATATTAGAGAAAAATGGTGAGTTGTTACTTCGACTGGATATTCATGGAAAATTTCTTCATGGAAAAGGTTGGGACAGGGCAGTGGAGTCCCCATCCCTGGGGGACTCCAAAGCCCAGTGGATGTGGCACTTGGGGACATTCATTAGTGGTGGCCTTGGCACTGCTGGGAACGGCTGGATGATCTCAGAGGGCTTTTCCAACCTAAACAATTCCATGATTCCATTAATTTTGCAGCCACCAGCAAAGCATGAAATGAGACACCAACCCAACAGCCTTTGAAGAGGATACAGATTTATTTCACTTTAAAAAACCAACCCAAACCCCACCCTGAACCCAACCAGCCACCCCAAAAGCGGTCGGGCTCCTTCCCTTCTCCAGCCTCTGCTAAAAAATAGGTGCTCTGAGCTCTACACAAACATTAAAACCAAACTAATCAGCAGCCCCAGCCTGGAGGGGGAGCCTGGGTTTAATTAATTTCGGCTAATTAGGCCCTTCTGCCTGGACCTTTCCTCCTCTGTCCTCCAGCAGGAAGGGAATTGCTGCCACTCCTGCGACTCCATGAATATTCCAGACGCACTCATCGCGCCAGGAAGTTAAAAAAATGCCCCTGACAGCAACAAACAACCCATGGTTGATGTGTTGGGAGTGAAAAGCACACGGTAAAAAAAACAGGAGTGCCCGAATCCCCCAAATATTCCCGCGTCCCACGGGAATTAGGGACAACGTGCAAGGTCCTGGAGAGGAGGAGTGACCCAGAGGACGCACAGAATGTTACACCTGGGAGCAGCTCTGTGTCAGCTCTGCTTAGTTCTTGGATCCCAAAATCCCTGGATAAAACAATCCCTGGATAAAACACCCACGGACCTTGAGTTACAGTTCCGGTGTTTCCCCGCCGTGTCTGATCTCTGAAGAACCTCACCAGTTACTCCCTGCTCCTAAAATCCTTCATCCCAAATTTCTGTTGGCTTCCCCACCTCCCCAATCCCAGCTGAAGCTCCGTGTGAAGAGCCTGGAAGATGAAAATCAGGGATAAAGGTTTTGCCTCTCTCTGGGTTCTTCCTGAAGCCACCACAAACAGCTGGAACATCATCTGGCCTACACCAGGTCAGCCTCCCCATCTTCAAAACCCCTGGAAAAATCCCATGGCACTTGAAATTCAGCTTTTTCAGGCTCAGGAAAAACGGGAACTGGGAACAAAAAATCCTTCAGGATGTCAGGATGGAGCTGCAGGTCCTGGCAGCACCACGCTGGCTCTGGGTGGGATGGAATTCCCTTTTCCCACACTGGGATTTGGGGCTGGGGCTAAAGCAGTGCTCCCAGCACAGCATGGAGCCCTTCCCTTTTCCCACTCTGCCTCCCAGCAAGGACGAGGCCATGGAAAGCTGGGAAGGGGATTATCCCAAGCAGCTGATAAAAATCAGCAGTAAAAATAGAGAGAAGGAGTTTTGGAAAAGTGACCTTGGCTCAGGGAATGCCTGGCAGGGAGGTGCTGCCTTTCCATCACTTTGGGATTTTTTATTTTTTCATCGTTTTTCCTTTGCTATCAAACCCCCTTCATCCCTCCTGGATGCCTCAACTGTCCCAGCTGAGCAGGGACAGCAGCACCAGCACGGGGACAAGCTGCTGCTCCAGGAAAACTGCAGGGAAGCTCCAGGAAAACCAGCCGGGGGTGACACTGAGGGACAGGGAGCCTGTGCCAGGCTGGCACAAAGGCCATGAGGACGCTGATCCCAAGGGATGGGAGGAGAACTGGGAGAGGAACCCAGCCCTCTCAGGGTCCACTGGGCAGACTGGAAGCTCCAGTTGGGGTTGTATCCCACATCCTCCCAGCACAGGGATCAGGGATTCCCACTGGAATGGGGCTCAGCCATCAGCTCCAGATATCGGGACAACTAAAGGACGGCACCAAACTGGCTCAGGGTCCGGCTGATCCAAAGCAACAGCATGGAAGTTGGGTTCCCAACAAAGCTCTGGATC
The DNA here is from genome assembly GCF_015832195.1 of Motacilla alba alba. NCBI lineage: Eukaryota > Metazoa > Chordata > Aves > Passeriformes > Motacillidae > Motacilla > Motacilla alba. The sequence continues at coordinate 1,641,823 of NC_052031.1, read as the reverse complement.
AGCTTCTCCTTAAAAAGGGTTATTCCAATGGAAAAAAAAAAAAAAAAAAAAGGAAAAATTGGAAGCAAAAGGGGTCACCTGAAAAAATGCCAACTCGCAAAAAATACCCGGATTGTTTCTCCACGATCCCTTCCCCACGTTCCCAGTGGAGGCTCCCCGTTCTCCCAGGAGCTTGGCACAGCCAACACCTCCCCTGCTATAAAAACACCCCCCCGGCGGGGCTCCCTGCTGCTCTGCCCTGGAAAACAACAAAAAGGTCCCTGCAGAAAAATCCCTGGATTCACTCCTCCTTGGGCCTCCTCCCGCCCCGGCAGCGCGCCAGGAGGGGCCCGAGGCTGTTCCACACCTCGGTGTACATCAGGGTGCCCACGAAGACAAAGGCAGTGCCCAGCCAGTGCCAGCCCGTGAAGGGGTTCTGGAAGTAGAGGATGGAGAAGATGAGGCTGACGAACTTGCGGAGCGTCACCACCAGGGTGACGGTGAGGGACGTGCACTCCGTGGTCAGGATGAAGACGCCGCGGATGCAGACGTACCTGGGAGCAGGAGGTAAGGGACAGCAGGGATGCAGACTGGGGGTTCCCTTTGGGAATGGGCAGCCTGCTCTGCATGGGGGAAATTCCTTCCTGGAATCAGATGGGTTGGAACAGGACGCTACAAACTCAGGGACATCCCAAAACTCCCAGTTCCCCCAGTGGAGCAGCCGGGGCTGAGTTGGAAGCTCCAGACTCCTCCATTTCCATGGAGCAGAAGTCCCAGAAACCCAGAACAAACCAAGCTGGAAAAGATCTTTGGACCTTTGAGGTCCAACCTAAAAAGAGAAGTTCCCTTCCCCTGTATTTTTGGAGTTACACCAACAGTAGCTCCTGAGAGCAGGCAGGACTCCAAGGATTTTCCTCCTGGGAGCAGGAGGTAAGGGACAGCAGGGATGCAGACTGGGGATTCCCTTTGGGAATGGGCAGCCTGCTCTGCATGGGGGAAATTACCTCCTGGGTTGGAACGGGACACATCAAACTCAGGGACATCCCAAATCTCCCGGTTTCCCCACTGTGTTGGCAAAGGGTGACAATCCTGGCCAAGGAGCCAAGGGAAGCTCCAGACTCCTCCATTTCCATGGAGCAGAAGTCCCAGAAACCCAGAACAAACCAAGCTGGAAAAGATCTTTGGACCTTTGAGGTCCAACCTGAAAACAAAAGTTCCGTCTCCCTGTATTTTTGGAGTCACACCAACAGTAGCTCCTGAGAGCAGGGAGGACTCCAAGGATTTAGCTCCTCCTGAAAGAAGCAGGTAAGGGACAGCAGGGATGGAGACTGGGGATTCCCTTTGGGAATGGGAAGGAGCAGGGAGATAGGCAGCCTGCTGTGGATGGGGGAAATTCCCTCCTGGGATCAGATGGGTTGGAACAGGACACATCAAACTCAGGGAAACCCCAAATATCGAATTCCCCCACTGGAGCAGCCACGGCTGAGTTGGAAGCTCCGAACTCCTCCATTTCCATGGAGCAGAAGTCCCAGAATCTCAGAAAAAACCCAGCTGGAAAAGACCTTGGAGATCATGGAGTCCAACCTAAAAACCAGAAGTTCCCTTTTCCTGTATTTTTGGAGTTCCACCACCAGCTGCTCCCGAGGGCAGGGAAGCCTCCAAGGATTTAGGAAACCAGCCCCAATCCTGCTGTGCCGCCCCACAAAGGGTGGGATCACGGATAAAGGATACTGGGTGATGACGTTCATGAGGAGGTAGAACCACATGATTGGCAGGGTCAGGCCGATCACCGGCACCTGGAACAGCTCTGCGGGGAGAAAGGATGGGATGAGGTCACTGCTGGAGGAGCCTCTCTCCTGGCCAGGACTGACCATGACCCAGGACTCCCTGCAGCCTTACACAGCCCTTCTGCTTGCCATTCCAGAGGGAAGAAGGGAAAATAAGGAAAAATATTAGGAGAAAAGCTCTGTCTTGCTCTCCTGTGTCAGTGCTGAAGGAATCCACTCTGTTCCCACAGCCAATCCTGGGGAGCACCAGCAAAAAAAAACCCCAGCAAGTCCATGTTTACATCCCTTACTGAGGATTAGGTCCTGGTACTCCCATTCCTGAGCTACCACGTTCCTTTTCCCAGGGACCACTCTTGGATGTGGCTGGTGTGTGGGAATTAGTAAGAAACTTGGGCTTTAATCATGGAATTATGGAATGGTTCCTTAAATTCCACCCCCTGCTCTGGGGAGAGCCGCCTCCCACTATCCCAGGGTGCTCCAAGCGACCAGCTTGGCCTTGGACATTCCAGGGATCCAGGGGCAGCCCCAGCTGAATTCCTTCCTGCAAATTCCTCAAAATCCAAAAGGCTTGGAACACCCCAAGGTGCCAGCGTGCACAAATGCGGGAAGGGAACTTCCCAGAGGATTTTCCAGAGGATGGGAAGGCCCAGGAGCACGGATCCCTCAGCACAGCACTCACCAGACTGGTTGAAGAGCACGGCGTGCTGGTAAATGTTGGGAGCCAGCAGCAGGAATCCAGGGAGTGGCAACGCGTGCTGAGGGGAGAAACAAATCCAGGGTGGGATCAGGGGATGGGAATCCACCCCAATTCCCAGCTGGATCAGAGCCGGCTCCTCACTGCTCCACCCTGGCAGTGTGGGATCCTTTTTGTGCCCAGTGCAGGAGTGGAAGGGACCTTGGAGCAGGGAGAGCCCCAGGGACTCACGTTGTAGAACAGGGCTTCCTTGGAGTGCTTCCCAAATTTCTTGTACAGTGTCTCCTGGAAAATCCCCATCCTGGCAGACATCAGCAGGGCGAAGGTGAGGGCAGCAATACCTGGAAGGGAAGCACAGCTCTGCAGCTCCAGCTCACCAAATTTGGGGAAAAAACCAAACATCCACCCAGGCTTGGTAAGAAAACTGATAACGATTCTGGGGTTTGATTACAGCTCTCCAAGAGATAAGGAGATAAAAACCTCTGGAAATACCAGGGATGCAGTTTGTGCCACTACTGATAACAATCAACCCCAGATTTCCCAAAGACATTTTCCCAACAGACCCAGGGTGGAGGTAGAAAACAATATTTTAAAGCCTCCTCCACGAAATCTTGTGCTGAAGGAACACCTGGAGCAGCCCCAGCCCCTCTCCCTCTCTGCTCCAAGCAGGGCTGATTTTGCCAAGAGAATTCCAAGAATCCTGCCAGTATCCCAGGAATGTGGCCCTCACATACCCAGCAACCACCAGAGGAAAGCCTGGGGTCCATCCTCTTGATTTAAGCTGGAGTCAGATGCCTGAAGGGAGACACGAGAGTCACCAAGAGCCACCAGGTCCCTGCAGCATTCCCAGGCTTCCCACTCTGCTCCAGGGAATGCAGAGACTCCAACAAAAAAAAAGTGGCAGAGTCTGATCAAATCAGGATTTTTCCTGAAAGGAACAGCCTGGTTTGATGAGACTGAACGTTTTTAACTACAAAAATAATCAGTGTTGCTTTTCAAGCCCTCAAAGCCAGCCCATTCCCACATTCCTGTGTCCCCAGCCCCCATCCCATTCCTGGATTACTGTGTCCCCATCCCACTCTCAGGTTCCTATGTCCCCATTCCCATGTTCCCGTGTCCCCATTTCCAGCTTCCTGTGTCCCCATCCCATTCCCAGGTTCCCGTGTCCCCATTCCCAGGTTCCCATATCCCCATTCCCAGGTTCCTGTGTCCCCATCCCATTCCCAGGTTCCTGTGTCCCCATCCCATTCCCAGGTGCCTGTGTCCCCATTCCCAGCTGCCTGTGTCCCCATTCCCAGGTTCCTGTGTCCCCACTCCCAGTTCCTGTGTCCCCACTCCCATTCCCAGACTCCTGTGTCCCCATTCCCAGGTTCCTGTGTCCCCATCCCATTCCCAGGTTCCTGTGTCCCCATTCCCAGGTTCCTGTGCTCCCATCCCATTCCCAGGTTCCCATGTCCCCATTCCCAGGTTCCTGTGTCCTCATCCTATTCCCAGGTTCCTGTGTCCCCAGCCCCCATCCCATTCCCAGGTTCCCATGTCCCCATTCCCAGGTTCCTGTGCTCCCATCCCATTCTCAGGTTCCCATGTCCCCATTCCCAAGTTCCCGTGTCCCCATTCCCAGGTGCCTGTGTCCCCATCCCATTCCCAGGTCCCTGTGTCCCCATTCCCAGGTTCCCGTATCCCCATTCCCAGGTTCCTGTATCCCCATTCCCAGGTTCCTTCGTTCCCATTCCCATGTTCCTGTGTCCCCATTCCCAGAGATGACTGTCTAGGAAGCAGTAAGAGCCCTGGCCAAGCCCATCAGGAGCTAAAGCCAGGCCTAAAACCAGGCTTATGGTCAAGAAATTGAGGAGATCAGGCGGAGGGCACAACTCCAGCTGGCCTTGCCTCAGCTCTTTGCCCGTGCTTCAGGGAAAATCAGATTTATTCCCCCTTGCCACAAACTCCAGCCCTGCTGGGAGCTGATCTGGATGACCAGAGCCAAGGCTGCAGAGCCCAGCCCTCCCTCAGCCCTTCTGAGGGTGAAAAGCTCTGAAATGATGGGGAATTGGGAGCTTTGACAGCTCCCTTTCATTTCCAACCTCTCTGAGCTGGATTAAGTGCAGCCAATTTTCACTTGGCCACCACTCTGAGCCATTTTTTTGTCATCAGCTGACAGGGTCAGGCCGTGGGTGCTGACCCAGGAAAAGCCCTGAGTGTGTTCCACATGGATTTGCTTCCCTCCCTGCTGCTCTCTCTCACTTTATTTAAGGGTCAGGCTGGATGACAAGAGGAAAAATCCAGCCTGAAAGGCAACAATCTCTTGTGGGATGGAAAGAGGGAAGATTTCTGATGGCTTTTTGTTGAGGATTCACCTGCTCCTGCCTGCCACACAAGGCAAGGAAAAGCAGCTTCTTTTGGATACCTCTGAGGCCAAAAACCAGAGGTTTATTCCCAGCAAAAAGCAGTGTGAACAGGTGAGGAGACACCTGCAATTAAATGAAATCCCACAGGAAAAATAAAAGCAGGAGGAAAAGCTTTTGGGGAGCAGATGCAGGAGACACCTCATGTCTCCATGAAAAATCAGGCAAAGGGAACTGCTGAGGTTCCCTGTCCCTTCCCATGCTTACCACTTGCTTTGCAGACATGAGGGTGCAGGTGAAGATGCCCAGGGACACCAGGGCTATGGAGCTGTACTTTGACACGCTGTACCTGCACAGGGGACAAGGGACACGTCACCAACCCCGCCTGGCTGGTGTCCATCCCCTGCTTCCCAGCATTCCTGCTCCAAATCTGGGATAGCAGGCACACCGCCACTTCCTAACCCTGAGCTGACTCCAGCTCAGCACCTGAAGCAGCTTTTCTCCCCGCATTCATCCCAGTTTATCCCACAACTCCAGCCTTGACCCTGTGCAGGCACAGCTCAGAGTGATCAGCATGTTATTAATGTGTTATCAGCGTGTTATCAGCGTGTTATCAGCACTGCTGGAGCCACAATCCCCAGCAGAAGGGAGGCACTGAGCTCCACCCCAGCCACAGCCAGCACAGCATCCCCCAGGAGCCCTTCCAGAAGAGGCTGCAGCTGTGGAAAATCTCTCCCCAGCCCATAATTCCAGCCAAGAAAGGAGGGAGAGGTGGAAATGCAGAAGGAGCTATTCCAGCCTCCATGCCATGCTCTCTGTCCCAGTTTCCCATCACTAAAAGCAGAATATTTAACAGGAAAACTGATGGCACAAAACACTCAGCAGGATTTAATCCAGAGCATTCCCTGAAGAGATGGAGGTTGTGATTTACCTTTTCTTCAGGATGATGATCCCTAGAGCCATGCTTGCTATGAGAGAACCCTGGGGGGAAAAAAAAAAGAGAAGAGAAAACCAAAACATGAGGTCAGCAGGCCAGAATTCCCCAGCCTGGGATGCTCATCCCAAAGGGACACTGCAAACTCAGTGTGGTAGATGCCAGAACAAGAAGAGAAACTCCACGTTTGAAGCAGGAAAACTGACAGGAAGAAGGAACAGCTTCCTTGAGGTTGGACATTGGGAAAACTCCTGCCTTGAAAGGGCTGTCCCATCCCTGGAGGCATTTCCAAGCCCTGTGGATGTGGCACTTTGGACATAGGGCAGTGGTGGCTCGGCAGTGCTGGGACATGAGTTTAAAGTTCTTTTCCTGCCTCAGTGATTCCATGATTCTGAGTCCCTTCCTCCAGGAAAAGGGGAGAAGGTGAGCTGGCTGCTCTGGGAACAAGGATTGGATCTCCTGGCCAGGGAACCTTCCCTTTCTTTTTTTCCAGTGTGTGACCAGAAGGTGGCCAAATCCCACTGGTTTAACTGGGACCAGCTCCAGGGATTGACTGCAGAGCAGAAGCACCCCTCTCAGCTCATGTGGGACACATCTCCTTCAGTGTGGGCTGGTTTTATCCTTTTGAACCTCTCCTGATTCCAGATATTCCACCCCCAGGATGTGCTGTGGGAAAAGAGCTCCCAGCAGGAGATTTTGTTATTCCCAACAGCTGGGGCTCCATTTCCTTGGGGTTTAAAAGATCCTTTAGCCCGGCACTCATCCACACTTAAGTTTGGATGCAGTTTAATGGTTTTTTTCCCAAAGCAAAGACCTGTGCAGGTGGAATTAGGCCAAATCCCAAATCCCAAATCCATGCTCTCTGACCTGCAATGTTCAAGACCATAACATGAACCCCTTGGTGGCAGGGAAAGCTGGATCCCTTTGGCCAACCAGAGTCTGGGATTGGTTTTGTCACTTCCCCCCGAGCTCTGGAATTCCAAAGCCTGCCTGAGCCTGTTTCCCTGTCTGTCCATTAAGCTGGAATTTAATGATCAACACCACCAAGTGAAACCTTTGGAGCTGAGCATTGGAGCGAGGCTGCTCTCCCAGCAGCTGGAATTCAGGATCTCCACAGGGGTTTGGTGCTCTCAGGACACACGGAGCAGGGACAATTCCAGCAGAAAGGATGGAATGGGAGCCCCAGGAGGATGAGGAGGAGGACGGTGCTCACCGAGCGGAAGATCATGTGCAGCGGCATCGCGATGTTCAGGTTCAGGGCGTAGTTATTGACCACGCTGACGGTGAAGAACATGGCCACCATGATGAAATAGTTCCTGAAACAGGGAAAAGTACCTGGGAGATGTGCAGGAACCTCCCTGAGATGCTGAGAGACCCCTCAGGAATGCACAGAGAGGTTTGGAGCAGAGCCGAGCTCTCGGCTCTGTCACCGAGCTCGTCCCCAGTGGAGAAATGTGAATTTGGGTGATTTTCCACGAAAACTTTCCCTTCCCACTCCCACCACACCAAATCCCAGGGATAAAAAGTTCTCGAAGCACAACAAACTCTTCCCTGTGCAAAACTCTGCCCTGTTCCTGTGACAGGGAAGGATCTGATGGCAATTTCCCTTAAAAATTCCCGATAAGTGAGTGTGGATTTTATCCTGACAGCTTCCCAGTGTGGCTCTGCAGATGCTGCAGGATGGATGGGATTTCCAGAGGATAAATGGAAAATCCATTTTAAGAAAAGCTTTTTGGTGATAAGAGAGATCCAGGAGATCCAGGCAAGTCCTGCCTGGGAAAACCTTGGGATTGTACCTGATGGGGATGGCCGGGCGCTTCCTCCCGAAGTTGGCCTCGAAGATGAAACCTTCCACCGCAATGAACAGGAACTGGGAGAAGGTCACGATGTTCCCACATCCTGGGAACTGCCTGCAGGCAGGGAGAGACAAGCACCAGAGCCATCCATGGAGAACTAACACTGGCATCCAGCAAAAGACTGAGAATCCTGTCCCTTTTCCCACAATCCTGTCCCTTTCCCCAGAATCCTGTCCCTTTCCCCAGAATCCTATCCCTTTTTCCACAATCCTGACCCTTTTTCCACAATCCTATCCCTTTTCCCAGAATCCTGTCCCTTTTTCAGAATCCTAACCCTTTCCCCAGAATCCTGATCCTTTTACAGAATCCTATCCCTTTTTCCACAATCCTGTCCCTTTCCCCAGAATCCTGTCCTTTTTCCAGAATCCTGTCCCTTTTCCCACAATCCTGTCCCTTTTTCCCAGAATCCTGATCCTTTTACAGAATCCTATCCCTTTTTCCACAATCCTGTCCCTTTTCCCAGAACACTTTCCCCACAATCCTGTCCCTTTCCCCAGAATCCTGTCCTTTTTCCAGAATCCTGTCCCTTTTTACACAATCCTGTCCCTTTTCCCAGAACACTTTCCCCACAATCCTGTCCCTTTCCCCAGAATCCTGTCCTTTTACAGAATCCTATCCCTTTTTCCACAATCCTGTCCCTTTTCCCACAATCCTATTCCTTTTTCCACAATCCTGTCCCTTTCCCCACAATCCCGTCCCTTTTCCCACAATCCTGTCCCTTTTCCCACAATCCTGTCCCTTTTCCCAGAAAGAGACCCACCCTGGAGGGGTTTTACTCAGGGTTTATCCACCTGAGCTTGTGCAAACACCTGCAGGGTGTTTCCTCCAACATTTCCCAATAGGAACTGGTCAGTCAGGTCAGGAAGTGAAAGAAAAACCCGCTGGATCTCCCTCTTTCCCACAGGAAGTGGCTTTAGGAGGACTCCGTCCTTCCCTAAAAGCTGCTGTGTTTGTTAGAGGTCGGGTGATCTGAGGTAATCTGCTTTTCCAGGGGGAAAATGCAGCTGGAAATTCAATATTCCTCATTCAATATTCCTCATTCCTGCTGCAGGAGGGGAGTGCCAAGGTCAGGTCTGTGCTGGCAGAGTGTCCCTGGTTCAGATTTGCTCAGTTTCCTCTAAAAAAGCTTCAGCTCCCCTGGGATTTCTGGATGCCAAAAAATCCTTTGGTTGTGAATTCTAAAAGTGACCAAAACTCCTCCCAGGAGCCCAAAAAAGTCCTGGCAGTAAATCCCACGTGACATCCACGGATCTTTTTAATGTGACACCAACTCCACCAGGCTTCAAAACCCACAAAATTGCATCAGAGCTCAAAAGAGACCCTCTTAGTCCCTTTTTGTCCCCCCTAGAGGGACCCAGGAGCGCAGGAATGCCACCACCTCCGAGCAAATCAAATGTTTATCCAGTGGGAACAGGAATTCCACACCAGGGAACTCAAACAAACCCTCCCTGAGGAGCTCCAGGGAGCAGGGAAGGATTTCCTGGGAAGCAGCAGCTCAGAGGAGGCTGTGACAGGGCAGATAATGAGAAAGCTCATGGCAGATGCAGGGATTTAGGGAATCTTTCCCTTTTTTTTCAAGCATTCCTGGGAGAGTCCTGCTCCTCATGGAACAGGCTGGCCCTGGATGCAGTTTTGTAGGATTCAATGCCCTGGAAAACAGGAATTTCCCAAGCTGTCTCCTCCAAATTCTTCTCTGTCACCCCACAGAGCTCTCAGGAGCAGCAGGCACCAGGGGTGTGCTGGGCTGACCCAACAGCACCTGGAAAAATCCCCTTTTCCCTGCTTTTTCCAGGGATGGGCACCACTCTGAGGCACTTCCCTCTGCCCACCTGCCAATTCCCACATTCTTCCAGAAGAAGAATTATCCATAAAGATTCATTATCCATCCCAGAGGCTGAAAGGTCCAAAAGTTGCTGGGTGAAAGAGAAGAGACCTTGAAGCAGAGCCAGAAGCTCCAGGATTGCAAACCTTATCTCCAGCCTTATCTCCAGCCTTTCACCTCCAGAGGGGATCACAAGGAGCTGGAAACTGGGATAAGCCAAGGCCGGGCTTTGCCTCCTCCCAGACCCCAGAGCCCTGGACATGACCCCATTTTATCAGCAGTGTTGGCACTCAGGGTTCCGTGCTGCCTGATGAGACACAGCTAAGAAAGGGCTCCTTCTCTGCCTCAATCCTCACTCAGATCCACCTAAAAATGAGATAAATTTGGATCTACCAACCCAAGATCTGCTTCAGCTGTAGACAACTGGAAAGAAACCTCCCAGCAAGGAATTGCCCTGCTCTCTCTCCCACTTCACCACATGGAAAGGGAGAAAATCTGATTTTGGGCCCGATTTACATCCCTTCCACAGCAATTTGAGCCCCTTAAATCAAGAAATTTGAGATTTCTTGTTCTGCCTCCACAGCCCAGCAGGAATATTTCTCTCCTCTCCCCTGCAGCCACTCTCCACACATTTAAAGTCTTTTGTCTGCCCTCAGGCATTTCCAGACTAAACAATTCTCATTCCTTTACTTTCCTTGTAAATCCTGAGTAAATTTCTTCCCAATCACCTTTGCTACTCCTCACCGGCCTGGTCACTGCCTTTTCCTGGGATCCCGCTCCAGGATTGTGCTTGTTATGGGAATATCAGAGTTGGGATACTGGGAATATCAATATCCATCTGCAGGAGGAACTTTTCCTTCCAAAACCCGACAAAATAATTGGTGTTATCCCAATTTTGGGACTAAAGGTGAGCAGGGCAAGTAAAAGGCACAGGAACTGAGCTGTTAGGAATGGAGGAACTTTAAAAGTGGATGAGAGGTGCTGCTTGAAAGAAGGTTTTGTGTGAAAAGCAGCTTTTCCTTGATGGCTGCAACTGGGCTTCTGGAATTTGCTCCCCTGGGCTTCAGTCACCTTTGAGTAATTCAGTCTTTGAACAGGGCCTTAAACCTTTTGGTTTAAGGTTTGCTTGGAGGACACATGAGCGGCAAAAAAAAAGCCAAATCCAAAGGTTCTTTTGCTTCTAAAGGGTTCATTCCTCCTCTGTCACTCAGGCAGGAAAGGCAGAGATTGGAGTAATCCCTGAGAGGAAAAACAACTCCTCACACAAGGTCTCTTCTTCCAGGAACTGCTTCTTGATTTATCCAGGGATTGTGCGCCTGAATCCCAGTTTGGAGCAAATCTGCCAGCTGCTGGATTCTGCAGTCCCTTTTCCCCCTAACAATCTGGGATTTTGATGGGCTGGGAGGGATTAAGGGCTGGTTTTGGAGCTGGAGTGCACTGAGGGCTCAGGGGGTGCAGCCCCACGCTGACTCACTGGGATTTTACACACCAAACCAGTTCAGGCATCACTTTTTTCCCAGTCAGGCTTTGCCAGCTTTGTGACAAGCCCTTTCCCAAAGCCTTCCAGCCGGAACTCCAGCAGGGTGAGGAAGCTGAGATCCCCAGAGACATTGGGGTGATAAAGGTGAGATCCCTAAAAACACCAGGGTGAGGAAGGTGATCCCCAAAAACATCAGGGTGGGTGAGGAAGGTGAGATCCCTAAAATCATCAGGGTGATAAAGGTGAGATCCCTAAAAACACCAGGGTGATAAAGGTGCGATCCCCAAAAACATCAGGGTGGGTGAGGAAGCTGAGATCCCCAGAGACATTGGGTGAGGAAGGTGGGATCCCCAAAAACATCGGGGTGAGGAAGGTGAGATCCCTAAAATCACCAGGGTGATAAAGGTGAGATCCCCAAAAACACCAGCGTGAGGAAGGTGAGATCCTCAAAAACATGAGGGTGAGTGAGGAAGGCGAAATCCCCAAAATCATCACGGTGAGGAACATGAGATCCCTAAAAACACCAGGGAGAGGAAGGAAGGTGATCCCTAAAAACACCAGGGTGATAAAGGTGAGATCCCCAAAAACATCAGGGGGGTGAGGAAGATGAGATCCCCAAAAACATTGGGGTGAGTGAGGAAGATGAGATCCCCAAAAACATCGGGGTGAGTGAGGTGATCCCTAAAAACATTGGGGTGGGTGAGGAAGGTGAGATCCCTAAGAACATCAGGGTGAAGAAGGTGAGATCCCCAAAAACATTGGGGTGAGAGAGGAAGGTGAGATCCCCAAAAACATTGGGGTGAGAGAGGAAGGTGAGATCCCCAAAAATACCAAGGTGAGGAAGGTGAGATCCCCAAAAACATCAGGGTGATAAAGGCGAGATCCCCAAAAAGATCAGGGGGAGTGAGGAAGGTGGAATCCCCAAAAACACCAGGGAGAGGAAGGTGAGATCCCCAAGAACATCAGCCTCCAATCTGGGAATTCAAGGGGATTCGGTGACTTTGCAGCGAGTGACGATGCCAGGTGGAAAACACTCCGAGACTCCAAGCTCGCCCTTCCAGGTGGAAACATTCCCTGCTGTCCCCAGGGCCAGCTCCTGCCTCGTCCCTGGGATTTCAGCGCTGCCCGGGATGGGGACACCGCTCCCTGTGCCGCGGAGAGGGGACATGCCCGTGCCCGCACAGGTCACCGACACACACTGGCTGTCCCCCACACGCAGGGGACATCCCCAAAACACCCCAAAAACCTGATCCAGAGGGGACACAAGGTGATGATGCAGCTCTGGGCTCCTCCATGAGGGCACCAAGGCCTGAGGGGTGAAACCCCCTCAGGGCCAGCCGCGGGTGCCCCCGCACCCCAAACCCACCCTGGCACCGCTGCTGCCGCTCCGTCCCCTCACACACCCCGAGGCCTCACCCCGATCCCGGAATGGGCTCCCCTGACCCTTTATCCCCCCCAAATCCTCTCCGCGGCCCCGCACCTGGCCAGCAGCTCCAGGAACACCACGTTGCTGCAGCAGCCGCCGAACACCAGCCCCACCGCCACGGCCGGGTGCATGGTGTCGCTCCGGGCAACGAGGCGGAGTCCCGGGCCGCGGCCGCATCCCGATCCCGGGACTCAGCCCCGATCCCGGCCCGGCCCCGCCGCCCCCGCTTCCTCCGGCCGCCGGTAGTTCGCTCCCCGCCCGCCGCTGCGGGGACTACAACTCCCGGCAGGCACCGCGCCCCCTCAGCGCGGCTCCCGGCGGGCGCTCTGCCGCGGGGCACTATGGGAGTTGTAGTTCTGGGGTGAGGGGTGTAATGGCGGCGCTGAGGTGGCGTCAGGGGGAGGCGCGGCTCCAGTGCTGGTTGTGGTGAGGAGCAGCCCGTAATTGACTTTTTGGGGTTGTTTAGTGACCCCAAAACGCCAGTTAGAGGCAGTTCCTAAGGATGCGGTGCCAAAGAATTTTCTCGCTGTTCAAAATAATAATTATTATTGAAAGGGAGAGCTGGGAATGTTCCCCTGGAGAAGGGAAGGCTCCAGGGAGAGCTTCCAGCACATTGCAGGGCCTGCAGGGGCTCCAGGAGAGCTGAAATTTGGGAAAGGAATGGAAGGATGGGACCCAGGGAATGGCTGCCAGTGCCAGAGGGCAGCCATGGATGGGATCTTGGCCATGAGGAATTCCTGGCTGGGCTGGAATTGCCAGAGCAGCTGGGGCTGCCCCTGCATCCCTGCAGTGCCCCAGGCCAGGCTGGATGTGACTTGGAGGTGTCCCTGGACACTGGATGGGCTTTGAGATCCCTTCCCACCCAAAACATTCCATAATTCCATCGTGGGTGAAATTTCCAGTTCTGTGGTTTCGTGGAATCTCCTAAAATCATCAGTCAAACCCCCTGTGATCAGTAGAAACCACACTGACTCAGGAGTGGGAGTTCCATCCTGCAGATGATTCATTTTCAATCCATTTTTGAGCTGAATCAGACCCTCATCTCTTTTTTCACCTTTGAATTCCACAGGTGTGAAATCCCATGAACAAATCCCAGCTCAGTCCAAGAATGAAGCGCTGCATTTTTCTGACCTCCAGGAATGTGAGTGAAACCTTGGCAGCTCCTCTGCTGCTCAAAGCTGCTCAAGACAGGTGAAACTCCCAGAATTTCCTTTTCTTTTGGCTCATTGTGAGACTTTTTCAGCTCTCTGACTCCAAACCGGACATCCCAAAGTTCCAAATTCTTACCTGGGGGCTGGAAACGGAGATTGGTTGGAGCTCAGGACTTGAAAACCTGGAAACTGAAACAACAAGAGCCAGAAATTTTTGGATATCTCCAGGGTTTTGCCTGCAGGTAGAAACCCTGCAGTCTCTTGATGCAGTCATACCAAAATCTGGGGATTTGGGGCCTCCTGAGTGACATTTCCAGGTATTTTGGCTTGGATGTTGTGACAGGAAATAATTTTTGGGGGTTCTGTGGGTCCCTGGAAACCCAAAGCTCTTGCTCTGTATTTAACAAAAGTTCATTGTGCCCTCACCTGATTAAATCATTTGGTGTTTTCTGACCTCTCTCTAGGTAGAAACCCTCCAAGTGACTTCTTTGATCTTCCATCAAACCTTTTTAAATGGTTTCTTTTTAATTAAAAAGCACCTTGGCTCATTAGCAGCAAATAAAGCCAATTTCTGGCCTTTCCTGGCACTTTTTTTTAACATTTCCAGGCTTTTCTGCTTCCATCTCCTCAGCTCTGCACAGGTCAGCAGGATGGATTTTTTTCTGCTCCCTTCACTAATCAGCTCTTGCTACTTTTGGCCTTTTAATTTTG